>NC_134702.1:51572394-51872394 GCF_043290135.1 Rhipicephalus microplus
TACCGTTGCCACCGAATCACTCTGGATGACACAGCCTTTGCGCAGAACCAGCTCTACCAGCACAAGTCTGTCAGCCTGGCCAGCCGTACCGTAAGGCTCAACGTCACTGACTGAAATCCAGGAATACGACGGACGCACCCACTTTGGCCTCCACTAGGGTGCCCTTCACTTTGAGGAGATGACGCAACAACTGTTACTACACTTTTAAAAAGGGGGGTGGGGAAGAGGGGGGAGGAGTTTCTTGGCTATGTCACGAGGCACGCCAGGCATAAGGTACAAGCTCGAATAGCTGACGCAAAATGGCCACTTTTTGTTACATGCACTTCTATACCTCTGAGGTTTGTTGGAATGCATCTTCTAAATCAATCATTGCTATCTCGGAAGAATAGGAAAGGGGATTGCACACAAAAAAAAAAGCCACAGATTGCATTCTTTTTCACCACTTTGACAAGCCCTGCAGAAGAGGGCTTTTGATAGCTAAAGGACTAGCTCGTTGAATGATAAAGAATGCATGGGAATGGTTGTTTGCTACATCACCTAGCTGTGCCTAGTTCTCGTGCTGCAGTTGAAGAACAGCTGCTGGAAAAGTCTTACAAGTACTGAGACGTCTCCTTACCACTTGGCAAATACCAACACTCACAGCAGTGGCACAATCATTGCGAAAAATGAGCCTATACAACATGCAGAGAAATGAAAGTTTGTGTGTGAAAGCAAATAAAAAATAAGCTGCCTGATTGAATGCAAATGTATATTTTTGCCACAAGTGAATGATGAATTGAACTGGCTTGTCTGCAGAAGAGCCACGTTTTTATGTTTTTTCAAGTACTACACTATGGGCAGTATTGCCACTGCAGCACACTCCTATCATTGTCTTCAGAAAGCAGTTAGTCAGCTGTGGCAACGGTATTGCCCCCACCCCCCCTCTTCCTGTGGAAGCGAACACTTTGTCGAAAATGCACTTCTTCTTTTCCTCTTGCTCCTAGATCATGACAGAAAACCACAAACACCTTCACATCTTTGAGCTGGTTTCCTAGTATTTCTGATATTCATTTATCAGAAGCTGACATAGTGCAAACTGTAACATCTCTATGAGCAATGCAGCATAGCCATAAACTGGTTTGAACATCATAACCACCTTGTTTTCTTTGCTTTCTTGGGTAATGTAAGCACGGTACTTCTAGCTGGGCATGTTTGAGTAAAGAAGGGAGTGAAATGGGATGCGGACGAAACAAGGGTACAAGACACAGCGCTTTCTGGCATCCCATCTCTTTGCTCATGTTGCAATTGATCCACCTTTACTCAATGTATTTCTAATAACAATAAGTGGTTTTTATATCTCGACTGAAAACTTTAGAGACTGCGCGCACGTAGCATTTCGCCTGTCGGTTAACGTACCAGCAGTCATTTTTCAGATCTTCCCACAGCTGAAAGCAGTGTCACAGTAAAATTATTGAGCACTGGCGGCAAAATGTTTCAAGCGAGTGTCAGAGGGCTGTTTACTGATGCTAACAGAATGCTTTTAAAACTTGGATAAAATGCTTATCTACATGAACATTTTGTGCAAGCGTGTTCTTGGTCTGAAGCAGAAAATCCCTTTCAGCCTTTATCCATACAGAAGTGATGTTAGCTTTGCTATTCTACTTTTTATGTTGTGAATGAAACATGGTGTTTGGGCCACAGTTCTTTATTAATTTTTTGTATTTATTCATTCATAGAAAGCTTTTGTGGTGTGATGTTGATTGTTGCTTGTACATAAGTTGTGTGAAGAAAAAAAGAAGAGTGCGAAAATGGTGTCTATATGGAATGTATTGTGTATAAATGGAATGCATTGTGTATAGGCTTCACTCTTTCGTACCCCAAGGTGCCATATTTCAGTTTTGACTTTTCTCTGGCAGTGTGTTAATTGTGCAGTCATGCTGAGGTTGTGATACAGTTGTTGTTTCTTGTGTAAAAGTGAATTGTGTAAGTGCATGTTTTCATCATATCGTGGCATCTTACTTCCTCTGCCTCCACCCCTGTTTTTTGTTTTTGTTTCCAGTTTGAATGTCTTTTTTTTTCTTTGAGTGATGAAGAGGAGCTTGCCATGACATGACAGATGAATAAGTTTTGGTTATATGTTTGTTTTCTTTTTTAAAAGCTTACATTCAGCTTTTTTATACTGTGTTTCATGTCATACTTTGTATTGTGCGAAATACAAGTTGTAAATGTAGGCATATGCCATGTATTCAACATTTCATGTACTACGCAACTTTGCAAGTTCAGTAGCTGTTTGGTGCATTAGCATTGTGAGCATTGTGGTAGCTACACAGTGGTGCAGATGTATCAGGCTCAAAAACCACTTCACTCCAAAATTGATGCCTGTGGCTGCAGTAACTGCACTGTACCGTAATTGCATTTTCCCGAGTCAGTGGCACATTGAAGTCTCGCAATTTCATTTTCTTCTACATCAGTAGCACACATGACAGCGAGAAACACACCCTCATTCTGGAACCTGAAATAAACGGGTGGCTTGCAATTTCCTTACGTGTGGTGGTTGGGAGTGTAGCTATGGAATGCGAGATGTCATGCTTTCGTTATTTGCCATTATTCATCTGTTGCATTGTGAAATATTACAAATGAAATTTGTGTGAAAATTCGATGTTGGAGCAATGCGGCGGCATGCTGTTGCATTCGCTCGCACCTCTCGTCATTGGTCCAGCCGCTCTTACTAATAGTATTTAGCCACGGTCATTGCTTAGCGCTTCTTAGATGCAACACTTTCATCTTCTGATTGGACTAAACTTTTGAAAAAATCAATGACAACATAAAATATGCAATAGTGCTGTTGTCTTTTGTAGCCATTATGTGATTTTTTTTTCCGTGAAATCATTGCAGGCAGCATTCATTTGTTCTGGTAAAGATTATATGCACGTGCTAGCGTGCACGCACACAGACACACACACACAGAAAAGTGAGGTTGCGTTGGTATCTTACACAGCAGTATTATCACATTCTTCTAGGCTCCTTAATTTTGTGCTACATGTTCTGCAATACTTCCATTGCGCATTTATTGAAGTGTGTAATGCACAGCATACCAACTGAAATGAATGTTAAGAGTGCATTCATGTGGAAATTTTTTGATATTAGTTGTTAGAAGGCTTTTCATAATTTGTAAACTATTATGGGAGATATTGGGTATGGTTTACATATTCAAATATTATCATTGTGTGCCATTTGATTTCTTATACCGCTAGTACATCTTCCACAATGCTCACAGTTACTTTTTCATGGTTTTCATCTTGTGCTTGATATCTTCCTATTCTTCATTGTCTGTTCAAAAGAAGCTCGCCATTACTGAATGTTTAACTTTGATACTCATGCTTGGTATACTGGCTTGAAGCAGACAGTATGGCTGGTACAAAAGAGGTGATGGGAAGGGACATTCATTCCCATCACGGCTAGTTATGGTATGTGTATATAGGAAAACCTCAGCTACTCGCTGCTGGGTATCTTTTTTTTTTATGTATATGGGCTGGCGTATTGGTGTCTTTGTTGTTGTTGGTGTTTTCGAGTGGTGCTTCTATCGTTCACCTTTAATGCTGCTTGGTCGCAGTTGCAGAAACCCAACCTCCCCCTCACATTTGTCGCGACAACTTTTTGCTGTCAGCGTGCGACTTTGTAAGCCCTTCGAATGTGGCCCTCCGTCTTGCAATAACAGCAGGAAAGCTGCATCAAAGCTTCGTGCTTTTCGGACCATCCCCAGATGCCTTGTAGACATTTGTTATTTTACTCACCTACAGTGACAAGGGTACATGGAACAAATGACCATATATTCCTTTGCCATGCAGATGTATATGTATAAAATAAAAGTTGTTTAAATTCATAGAGGTGCAATACCTCGTGCAAGTGTGACAACTGTTCTACTGTAAATTGGAAGTGAAATGGACAGAGCAAAGGCGAAGCATTCGATTGGCAACTTTTTTGCATAGCCACTTTCAAGCATTGCAGCTGAATACACTTGAACATACCTGCCTGAAGGCGGTATGTTGACCTTGCAATGCCACTACTGTAGACTATTATAACCGCCGAGCTGCATGCACTAGCTACTGTGTGGTCTGTTTTGGTGTTAGTTGTTTTGAATTATTGAAGTGGTATTTGTTATTGTGTTGCTATTGGTGTCCCACTTCCTCATGAGCAGAGAATAGTGCAAAGCATATTTCTACACTATTTGTGAAATCGCTACTTTCTTTTAAAGCAGTGAGCCTAACTTCGTGTCGTTTCCATTTTCAGTTTACTATTGCATTTTCATTAAGTGCTGCGTGCGTTGCCCCTACTTTTCCTCCTGCCACATGAGTGACGCTCAGGTTTGTTTCCGTAGAGTACACGTCTAAGCTGCCATTGGTTCTCTATATTTGTGAGCATTCGTGTTGGTCCTGTCACAGTGAAATGCAAGCACATTTAGGTCATTATGTGATGGTCATTAAAGTTCAACAGTTTCTATTACAACCTTTGCCCTTGTCTTGTGTGTTTGTTTGGGGATCGAAATGGTAAGCCGACAGCCGTTCGAAATCTGGTATTCTTTTTCAATTTCGGAAAATTGCATCACAATAATAAAATGAATCATAGATGCATTTTTGTTATTTTTGACCAGAAAGGTAAAGCGCTTGAAGAAGTTTTCGATTTTATGAAGTTTCATCTCGCTTTCATATAATTGGTTGTGGGTGCATTTGTGAGCGATAAGGTAAACTTTATTGCCTTTGGAAATTTAATTTTGTGGTGCGTGTATCTAGCGACTGACTTAGTTTTTTGTGCAGCACTTTCACTTGATCAACAGACATCCGGTTCAGGTAAAGCTTCAGAAAATAAAGCCAAGGGTGGCTTATTTACCTTGGATGTATGAAAGCATAAGTTTCAAAAAGCTTCAAACATAACAGATCAGTTGTCTGGAGATTAACCGGGGGGCTGCATGTCCTTGGAGCCCCAGATGGATAGGACAATGTAGCAGCCTACGAAGGTCGTCGTTCAGAACTGCCAGGTGAAGCATTCTCTAGGGGGCAAACAACTTGCAGGGAAGAAATGAAAAGAAGACAACCGCCCGTTCGTAGCACAAGGCCACGAGAAAGTCCATATAGATTCTCAGTATGGATTTCCTTGTGACTTTGCGCTACAAACGGGTGGCCGTCTTCTTTCCTTTAACCAACCCTTCCACCACCTTGCGGGTTTCTGCAGAACTCGTTTGCAATACTTGTGTTCATGTGCTTCGAGTTGTCGATGAATTCGCCCTCGCGCTGTCAATTGCTAGCTTCTTGGTTAGCTCAATTGGCAGAGCAACCGCCCCAAATAGGCATTGGTCCCGGGTTTGAACCCCAGAACAGGACGAATTTTTCAGCAACTAAGAGGCTTTCTGAGAAATCTGTATGGATTTTCATGTTGCTTTTTTGCTACAAACAGGTGGTTATCTTCTTTACCTTTCTTAACCCTTCCGGCAGCTTGCAGGTTTCAGCAGAACTCATTTGCAACTTGCAATGGCATGACTAACATTACATCCTCGCTAATTACGGGAAGATTGAAGATGCGGGTGTGAGCCACACACAAAAAGAAAAAAAATTAATGCAAGTAATCAAAATTAAGCATTGCAAAATTAACAAACCGGCAGATCTCGCGTATTGTGGGGATCGATGTATGCAGAGCATGCGAAGGCGATATGACTGGTCATGGTCGTCGGCGAAATTTCGTCTTGGGGTGGAAACTTGTGTTGCGTTGCGACTGGGGGAGAGAAATTGCTAGTGTAGCTTGGGGGGAGGGGGTTTCCTTTTGCAGCCCCATTGCTGATGCCTACGACTTTTTTTTGGGGGGGGGGGGGGGGGCTATGTCAGGCATCCGGTGGTGTCCGCGCGCCGGCAGTGGTTCGCTCTCACTTTCCCATATCAACAGCTGCGGGCGCGCGCGCTTATTCTCGCCCGACAGCTAACCGGGACATGTAGTGCGAAAGAGAGTATAGGTGCAGTGCTTCACCTATCCTCTCGCCGTTCACTCTCTCTCCTCCTTGCGCTCCACTTTCCCGTTCGCTTGTGTAGCGAACGGTCAAGAACGCTTGTGTTTGCGAGGATGGTTGGCCTGGATAGTGTTACATAGAACAATTTCGGTGGATGGCGGTGAACTTCAACTGACGTTCATCTGACCTGACACTTGAATCATTGCAATGCAAATGTTGCATCAAGACGTTCATCTGGGCTAGCTGGTTCATATCATTGGGAAGGCACGACAAGACTGAACAATGCAGGAAGCACACGTGACACACAGGAGCGCTTGCTAACAATTGGACTTATTTTCCACCAAGATGGCTTATACATGCACATAAGCTGGAAAAATGACTCGCCAGAATGCAAAAAAACAAAAACAAATTGTCTTACTTGGTTCATAATGTGTGGTAAACGAACATTATTTTTTTGTTTCTTTTCATGAGCCATTTCACCAATGTGACAAAAAATAACAGGAAGGTAGAACGCACGATTATCAATGCATGGCTAAAGGTAGTATCACTACAGGCAGTACGCCCCGAAACTCAGCCGCAGCGTGGCGTTGCGGTGCGCCCGCCTGGGCGCCATTTCTTTACATGCGAAGTTTTCCATTGCGTACTGCAAGCACTTTCGGCGTCTATCTGCGTATCTATCTAGCCGATTACGACTGCGTGCTCTACTGCTGTCACCTCCTTTACATGGCGTCAACCCCCAATCAGCACGGGAGGGTGAGATTGTTCGACGAATATGAGGCGCTAGTGAAGACTTGAATAATGTCACAAACGTTGTGTATGTCGTCGAACACCACCCTTTAAACAGTGACACATACTCACGGGCAAGTATGTGCCACTGTTATGCGGGTATGTGCCACAGGTGATTGAAATTTAGTATCTATCCAGGAACGGCGAGAACATACATGAGTAATTTAAGCGTCCTAACGTTAAGGAAAAGCTGACATCGGCAGCGTTGACCCAACAAACGCATACAGTATATATCATGCTCTCAGCAGGAATCAAACCCCGCCCCGCCGCGGTGGTCTAGTGGCTAAGGTACTCGGCTGCTGACCCGCAGGTCGCGGATTCGTATCCAGGCTGCGGCGGCTGCATTTCCGATGGAGGCGGAAATGTTGTAGGCCCGTGTATTCAGATGGGGGTGCACGTTAAAGAACCCCAGGTGGTCTAAATTACCGGAGCCCTCCACTACGGCGTCTCTCATAATCAAATGGTGGTTTTGGGACGTTAAACCCCACAAATCAATCAAATCAGGAATCAAACCCCAGCGTTCTGTGTGGCAATCAAGTATTCTACCACAGAGCCACGCCAGGTCTCGGAACTACTTTTCAAAGATACCGTAATGTTGGTGAAATGTCAGTGCTAGGGGAATATCCAATTTTATAAACATTGCGTACGTACTCCTATCATATAGCCGTAACGTAGGGCTAATGTGAATTGCAGCTTGGTGACATTTGTTAAAGCTTATTTATGGAGCAGTGTCCCGGGCTGCCATTTTCGTGAGCTTCAGTGCTTCATACCAGCTATTTATCGCGTGCTTACAGGAGGTTTTCAGAAGCTTAGAATGGTAACAGTTAGGGATAAGAGTTAAGGGAGAGTACCTTAGTAACCTACGCTTCGCCGATGACATTGCATTGCTGAGTAACTCTGGGGACGAATCGCAACTCATGATTACGGAGTTAGGCAAGGAGAGCAGAAAGGTGGGTCTTAAAATTAATCTGCAGAAAACGAAAGTAATGTACAACAACCTCGGAAAAGAGCAGCGCTTCGAGATAGGCAATAGTGAACTGCAAGTTGTAAAAGACTATGTCTACTTAGGGCAGGTAATAACCGTGGTGCCGAACCACGAGATTGAAGTAACTTGAATAAGAATGGGGGGGAGCACATTTGGCAAGCACTCTCAAATTATGACAGGTAGATTGCCACTACCCCTCAAGAGGAAGGTATATAACAGCTGTATCTTGCCGGTAATTAGCTACGGAGCAGAAACCTGGAGACTTACAAAGAGGGTTTAGCTTAAACTGAGGACGACACAGCGAGCAATGGAAAGAAAAATGATAGGTGTAACCTTAAGAGACAAGAGGAGAGCAGAGTGGATCAGGGAACAAACGGGGGTTAAGGATATTATAGTTGAAATCAAGAAGAGGAAATGGACCTGGGCCGGGTACTGTAGCGCGTAGACAGGATAACCGCTGGTCATTAAGGGTAACTAACTGGATTCCCAGAGAATGCAAGCGGGTTAGGGGGAGACAGAAGGTTAATTGGGCAGATCAGATTAAGAAGTTTGCGGGTATAAATTGGCAGCAGCAACCACAGGACCGGGTTAACTGACGGAACATGGGAGAGGTCTTTGTCCTGTGGTGGACGTAATCAGGCTGATGATGATTATGATAATGATGATGATGACAAGCTTATCGCTTCTGATGTTGTTAACACTTATGTTTCTGTTGGCACCGTTGCGCAAGTGCAAACATCCGTTCAATGTACGTCTAATTTTGCATATATTTAGCGTTATTCCCTGACGTGTCGTTCAATAAATACAATTACAACATGGTTACCTTCTCTATGCATGCTTCACATAACTTCGATTCCCAAGGTATGTGGGATCTGCCTTTCTTATGTTTTCGGCTATCAGGTGACCCATGCTTGTTACTGTGTTTGCTGTGCTTGTGTGATTAGTGTGACGTGGTATTTCTCGGCCTTTCCTGTCCTTGTGTGTTGCTGTTGCATTTACAATAACGTGGCATTGAAAGTTTTTTTTCTCAACTTCTGCATGCTATGTGGCTTCGCAAAAGTGGCCGGGCAGTAGCACAGTGTTGCTTGTCCAGTTACATCAAATAAACAGTTTTCAATGGCGTGGTTTACGTTTCCTCAAACTGCACTAACAACAAGCTAAACGACGAAAATTTTCTACGGGGAGGGTTCTATGCGAGACCGGAAGTCAAACTGGGAGAGTGGGCGAAAACAACGGAGCTGCCGTCAAGGCGCATAGCTATATGGCCGAGCAGAAGCAGCAGAAGTTCGTCGCGAGCACCTGGACGTCTCGGCGTCGTATTACCGAGTTTGCGGGGCGCAATGCTCCAACGTTTGGGCACGCCTCACCGAAGTCAGCTATATGCAGGTGCAGTGCGCGTACAGAACTTATCCGTCGGCCTTAATCAGCCACCACAGCAGTAGCGGTTTTTCTTTGAATGCCTCTGAGTGGCAGACCTGCACAGTGATGATATGATAAATCAGCGCTTAGCTTACGCGATTAGATACCAGGAGCAGGGCCTCAGGCGCGAAAACACGAAGAAGACACCGCTAACTTGCATGGCTATACCTATAATCAAGTGAACAGCGACAGGATAGTGCGATGAGCTAAAAGGCAAAGAAAACTACTCGACACTTGCAAACTTTATTGATTGATTGATACGCGGAGTTTAATGTCCCAAAACAACCATATGATTATGAGTGACGCCGTAGTGGAGGGCTCCGGAAATTTAGACCACCTGGGGTTCTTTAACGTGCACCCAAATCTGAGCACACGGGCTTACAGCATTTTTTGCCTCCATCGAAAATGCAGCCGCCGCAGCCGAGATTCGATCCCGCGTCCTGAGGTTCAGCAGCCGACTACCTTATAGCCACTAGACCACCGCGGCGGGGCTTGCCAAACTTGAAAGGAAGATCTTGGTGATTCCTGCTACGAGCGCAATTTCAGCGTTGCCGGATACATAATGCAAGAACGGCGCTCTCGATTGAAGCCATAGTCCATGGACATTTTTTTTTTTTTCTGCACAAGAGTTGGTGAACGGTTGTGCATTCAGGCGGTCTCTACTTTTATCAACAAATAAAAAAAAACTACAGGGAAAGATGGCACGCATTTTTCTTAATAAATGCGGTTTCGTTTTAATAGATACACCTTTGGAAACATTGTATTTCTCAATCCTATTACGTTTGTTTTTTTGAGACGTTAAACCCCGCATATCAATCAATCAATTATGTTTGTTGCGATTTCAATAAAGAGAACCATGCATGGGTGCATTTCTGAACAAAATGGTAAGCCTGTAGCCTTTCCCATACCTTGTTCTTCTCGATCCCCTAATGTTTTATCTGATTTTAATCGAACGAATCGTGGGAGCATTTCTGACCGAAATGGCGAGCCTTTACAAATCTTGTATTTTTTTCGACACCGTGATGCTTCATCACATTTGAAGAAAAGCGGACCACCGGTATATACGTCCCTGACGAAGGTGGGTCTTTGAAAATCTCGTGTTAATGCTGTAGCGTTAAAGAGCTCGTTTCGCAGAAGTTCCATCATGTGCGTTGTTGCCGGCGTACGCGTCGCTGGTTGTGAGCGGAAAATCGTCTCGTCTGCGACTGAAAAACCGAGAAAGATGCAAATAAAATAATGCAATTTTCCGGGTGCCAGCAAGGATCGAATCCATGACGTTTACATGAAAAGCAGGTTCCCTCACACTGCCATGCAATCTTTTTTTTCTTTATTACACAGCCACGCAATCGCTTCGAATGAGATCGAAAATTACTTGTTCTGCCTGGAAAGGCAGCGAAAATAACGTCCATACATTACAATGGCACCGTGTCCTGTACTCGGGCATCACAATACATGTTACATTACAATACATCACAATAATGCGTTGTACAAGCGCACATTGCTATCGTGCGTCAGAAGATGACTCCAGCCACTGAGCATTTGTTGGTGTATATTCCCGGATAGATTTTACTCAGAAGACTGAGATTGGGGTACGTATTAGTCTGCAGCTGTCTGCAGGCAACCGACTGCTCTCTGTTGAAGTCTTTGTAGGGAGGGGGGTATTTCCTCCTCAGGGCTCTCTGGTGTTCTAAAATTGCTCCATAGCGTCTAGTAACTCTGGCTGGTTCCTCGTCATTGTGCGCCCCCCGGTCGGCGTATTCTCGGGCAATGGCGTCGGCACGCTGGTTCCCTGTCATAGTTCCATGGCCTGGTGTCCACGTAATGGAGCAGCTCGAGAAGTTGATTTTTCTTCCCTTGAGTATGCGGATGACAGCACTGGATATGCGTCCACTGCTGTACCGTCGACACGCTTCTTGCGAGTCAGTAACTATTTATGTAGTAGACTCGTCGCTCTGGTGTGTGATGTGCGCTATCCAGAGAACACCCCACACTTTACCACGTGATATGGGCCTGCCAACACACACAGGTAGTGCCAAGAAACTGTACACCAACACCGGAGCAGTGGAAGGCTGCGCTGTCCTGCTATAAGCTTGAAAAAACAGCTCAAGCTGATCGACAGAGCTTGCAAGATGGCAAAGGCCACAGGGGCCCTGGACTGAGGGCTCCACCTTCACCGGAAAAAAGCTATTTGTAATAAAGTTTTGCATTCCATTCCATTCCAGCCACTGATTGCAAAAGGTGCACACACCTTACTGCGCAGTGGGTGCAGAGCAAGTTCGAAAATATTTCGTCCGCATAATTGCTTGCGGTTTAAAGTATGCTACTAATTACACATACTATACAGCCATGTGCGAAAGCTTCACTGACACAAGCCACACTCAACTTTATTGATAACTTCTTATAAACGTAATTTAAGCTTCTCGAGTAACATTTTTGCGATGAAAAGTATGCACTATGTTGTTGAAGTACGCACTGGGGAAAGGATATCGATATCGCGTTCAGCTCTTAAAGGTGGAGCTGAAGAGTCGTCCAACTTTACCCCCGATTCTTTAATGTTTTCTGCCATTTTACCAAATCGGTAGTGCTTGTATTAATGGGTAAATGTTAAGGCTACGTGTCTAATGTTCTTTCTTTAACTTCTTGGTGTTTCATCCAATCATGATGAAATTTGTGTTGGGTGCATTTCGGACCAAAATTGTATGGCCATTTTTGAAGAAAAAAAAATGGTACGACCTTTGGGTAGGTTGATTTTTAGATAACTTTTAATGTTTGATTCTTCTTAAATAAAATTCATTTTGGGTGCATTCGTGACAAAGAAGATGAACGGATAGCTTCCGATAATTGTAGATTTAGCGGTGCTGTAACGTTGCACACATGTTTACTGAATAAATTCGTGGGAGCATCTTCCACCAAAAGCGTATACAACCAAATTTGGAAATGCCGTACTTTTTTCATTTCTTAAGTGGTGCATCCCAGATCTTTGTAATAATGTGTTCGGAAACATATTTGGTTGGAAAATAACTTTCTGACACACGCGTTTCATTTTTTTCTAAAAAAGAACGAGTTGCTGAAATTACATAGCCCCTAGCTGACATTCATTCCCGAATTATGGAACTTACACGCACTCGGCAGTCGAGCCCGGCCGAGCCAGCGCCCGTGTGCTTTACGGAACGGGCCGACTCGGGGCCTTTATGTACGCTCCGTACTCTGTTGTACGCACACGCCGAGGATCGTCACCGGCGCGGCCACAAGTCGGTCAAGGTGGACCGTATAATGGCGCCTGCGGGGGTGAAGGCCTTACCTTGCCGCGCCAGCCAGAAGGTCGGGTGAAAGTCGTCGTTTCGCGGGAAGGAGCTACATTGCCTACCTTTACCAGGTGTGCATGGCAAGCCGATGGTGAGTAAATAAAAAAAGAAAGAGAGAAAAAAAACGTACTGAGCTAGGGGTCGAGTGCATGTCTAATCGCCCATTCGCCGCTGCTGCCCGTAAAGAGCAACGGCATGTTTGTAGAACCTCTGAGATGGGCGCGCGCATAGGGGAGTCGAGCTCGGAGATTAACTGCGATTGATCAAACGGACGAATTAGCTCCGTCTGCCTGTGAGAAAAGAGCGCGCATACGTATATGAGAAACACGAGCCGCTTCGCGAATGTGCGCGGCCAGTGTACGCGTCCACACTATAACAGCGCTGCGCACGTATGCGTGTGTGCACACGGGGATATATGGCCGCAACGCCCTTCGCCTCGTTTTGCTGCCATTCTTGAGCTTGTGTTCTTATACACACCGTGTGTCTGTTCGAGGAAAACAGGAGAGAAGGGGGCGGCTCGCTTCGAAGACGTAGATTCTGGTGGAATAAAGAATATAACGGGGGACGTGACAGGACTGGGCGCGAAATGTTTTGCTCCGCGTTTTTTTTTTTTCTGCAGGTGACCGTGGCATAAATTGCGGCGTCTCTAGGTTTCGATCACTTAATTGCGTCACTCCGGACGAGTAGGCGTGGTTCACTGATCATATTAACGTGTATACAATACTCACCACATTCGCTGCAGATGCGCGCAAGCTGTCGGGAATGTGATATCCCTCCTGGGAGGGGTGGGTGGGTAATTTAGTGTTCCCGCTCGGTCAGTTATTGTGTATTCCGCAAAGAGCATACCGCGCTGAACGCACAGAAGGTTCCCCTGGTGCATTGATTTCCCCACATTATATACAGTGAAGCAGTCTAGAAGGTTGGGGCCCCCATAACTCATGATAAAGCTAAGCTTTTTTTTTTTCTGACGTCACACCATGTAGCGATGGCATCAGATGGTCGAAATATCAGAAGCCCTGCGGCATGCCTCATAATCATATCGTGCATATAGCGATTCCTACGCGACACCGACTTGAACAAGCGACTGTAACAGCAATGTCACACACCGCGAAAGACAAGACTGGACTATGACTGAGTGTGCGCGCGTGTGCTGTTTCTCTCTCCCCTCTCTGCTCTCTTTCATCCCCCCATCCCTCTCCCATGCGCAGGGTAGCAAACCGGCTGCCTATAGGCTGGTTAACCTCCTTGCCTTTCTTTTCCCTCCATTTTCCTTCCTTCCTTCCTAGCATGCAACCAACACCTCAGATATTATTAACAGAGGGAGCAGCAGTGCTTGTCGCAGACAACTAACAGTGCGAATAAGCTTTCTCTGACGCGTGGGATGTCGACTCTCTGATATTGACGAACCTGTCACTCCTACGCTTCATCACTGAGTGTGCGGACATATAGCACCACACGCGCACTTCGGACTGATTGATAACTGATCGATACCGAGTAACCGAACGATTCCGAAGTATCACGTTGTGAAACACTCCAGCATAAGCGAGAGAGGGGCGAGCGTTGCTTGCAAAACAAAGAAACCTTGACTTAGTGCTCAAACTTGTAGTATTACAGCGCTGATTGTGACACCTGTCGTTCACAATTTTGCGGACTGTGGGCGACGCGAGCCGGCGATTCTACGACGCATGAGCGTGAGCGCTGGTGGTCCCGCTTTTTCTTTTTTCCTTTTTTTGCCTAGCCTCGGCTGCTCCTGGATGCCCTGACAGTGTGAAGTGAAGTGAAGTGAACTTTATTGCCACATATATAAAAACATGTTTAAACAACAAGGATGGTGGGATAAAAGCTGCATGTAGGCAGCTTGACTAGTCCCACCTCCCAGAACAATAACGGCAGCAGCAAACATTAACAAGCATTCTTACTTGTCACAATGGTAAAATAGAAATACATAAAGCATAAAGTGTCCCCGGGAAGTCACGCAAGCTGCCGTCATGGTCTTCCTGTCGGCGGGAGGGAAGCTGTCGGTACCCGAACACTTCGGCAAGGTGGAGTAGCTGCCCCGCCGTGGTGGTCTAGTGGCTAAGGTACTCGGCTGCTGACCCGCAGGGCGCGGGTTCGAATCCCGGCTGCGGCGGCTGCATTTCCGATGGAGGCGGAAATGTTGTAGGCCCGTGTGCTCAGATTTGGGTGCACGTTAAAGAACCCCAGGTGGTCTAAATTTACGGAGCCCTCCACTACGGCGTCTCTCATAATCATAGAGTGGTTTTGGGACGTTAAACCCCACATATCAATCAATCAAGGTGGAGTAGCTCCTGGAGAAGGCGCGAAGTGGCGACGACCCAGGGCCATGAAATACCGCGCTGCGCCTTCCAGGTGAGCTACAAAAAATATGCTTCGTGCATGAAATATTCACCGAAATAAAACGTTCTGGGCAGAATAGAAGCTTGAAGCGATGCAAGTCTTTGAACAGAGGTTGCTGGAGCCAACATTGCCACGAATGGTTTCCTTAGACAACTGACCCTAGCCGCCACGGTGGTCTAGAGGTCACAAGCTCAAGCGCTGACCCGCCGGTCGCGTTGTCGAAGCCCTGCCGCAGCGGCTGTATTTTAACGAAGGAAAAAGCTGGAGGCCACTGTCCTTAAATTGATGAGCAGAGTAAATATCCTCAAGTGATCTTTAATTTTCAGAGACCCTTACTATGGTGTCTTTCATGATCATATCGCGGTTTTTGGCCATAAAAACCTAACCATTGCTCCCATTCTTGCGCGGATATGAAAAATGACACATCTCGAACGAGCACTGCGCGGAAACAACCGATTGTGGGGTCTTCCTGGAACCTTCGCGCAATCATCTAGTAGGTGTTCGAGGGCCCAGGGACTCCCGGCGAAGCCGTGGTACGGCCATCCAGACACGTCGATGCGCTGCGGGATGTGCTCAAGGTGCGTTTCTTGAAGAGAAAAAGATCAGTATACCTCTACTTCGCGAGTTCCATATTTCTTCTGAATGACTGTAAGAAAGGTGTGACTATTGTTAGGAAATTACCCGTCCGCAATAAAAAAACAAACAAAAAACTTCTGCAGGAAATACTTAACAAGCCAGTAAAAGCGTAAGAAAAAAAAACGGATCAGCCTTAAACTTCCCATAACGTGATAATGACTGCCTGTATTGTCCTAGCCCCGCCGCGGTGGTCTAGTGGCTAAGGTACTAGGCTGCTGACCCGCAGGTCAAGGAATCAAATGCCGGTTGTGGCGGCTGCATTTCCGATGGAGGCGGAAATGCTGTAGAGCCGTATGTCCAGATTTTGGTGTACATTAAAGAACCCCTTGTGATCGAAATTTCCGAAGCCCTCCACCACGGCGTCTGTCATAATCACATCGTGCTTTTGGGACGTTAAACTCCACATATTAATCAATGTCTGTAGTGTCCTAAATAATCATTTGTCAACAAAAATTAATTACGTTTCGTTATGGTAAAGAGACCAACTGGCCCAAAATACGAAAGAAAATGTTAAAATCTGCAATGTCACGCGGAGAAATAACGTCACGTTCTGATATTTGATTTTGCTTTTCTCATTAAATAAACCTAACATCGTGGTAATAATGAAAATATTTCTCAGTGTATAATTCACCATGGTAGCTTGACTTGGCGTTTACTTTCCTTTATCACTTACGGGGAATGCGTGACGCGAGTGGTCAAATGGACGTGGCAAAGAAGCCACCAGGCTAAGACAATAGAGAGTTTTAGTACTGCGGAATCGTGCTACGTACGCATCACGCAAGCACCTTGCGTTACGTGGCGTCGTTTGCCACTAATCGGCTTTTAGTACGCCGTAGTACCCGCGTACGTAACGAGCGTGAAGCGTGTTGCGCCATCTGGTAGATCAAAATAGAAGCACGTGTTGTTGACAGCCAATGTGAGCCAATTCAAGTGTTATAGCCAGATTATGGCCATATTTTAAGCCACAGAGCCGGTCGGTGCTTGCCTTCGATGCCGCCATTTTGTAAAACGAAGTCTCGCGCTGTCGCGAACTTGTTCGAGAGTGGCGCGATCACCTCATACGTACGCACGCACGCATCTCATGCGTGCGTACGTAGCGGCTGCGTACGTAATGCGATACGTGCGCGTCGCGGTCTGCGCATGCGCACTACGCAGAACGTGGTGTCCTTACGTACGCAACGCTGCCACGTACGCAGCGTACGCAGTACTAAAACTCTCTAGTGTAACGTCTTGCATGAATGGCATAGATTGTAGACCGCGGCGTATAAAAAAACACTATAATTTACCATCCTAGTACGCATTAGGTATTTTATCACTTGTAACGCCACGCGACGCAGCAACTGAAGGAGCATGAACTGCTAAACTACCTGAGTCTGCGCATGGCCCTTCTGGTATCCCCTCTGCTGCCGGCCGGACTGGCACATACCCGCCCGTGGGTATGCGCCACTGCCTGGCTGGAAGTGTTTGATGACGTACGTGACGGAATTGTGACATTATTCATGTCTTGACCACCGCGTTATTTTTTGTCAAACCATCTTGATAGGGCACGGCGGCACCTTGGCCATGCGGATCCCTAACCACTTCGTATTCCTTGTGCAGTTTCTACTCGGCCTGCTGTTCCCACCTTGCACCAGCGCTACCGGAAAGCCATTTTTGGTTAGCGCCACTCGGAAAGCGACGAACAGCCACGTGCCAGAGACAGTTGCAAGGATCGCCCTGGATTATCAACGCCATCAGTACTCGTCAACACTCACGGATTCCGGCGCATGCGCTCACCCGTGGTCGCCCCTCGCGGATCAGCCTATAAGTTCGTCACCCAGGAGCGCGGCGGCCATAGGGCACGGCGGCACCTTGGCCATGCGGATCCCTAACCACTTCGTATTCCTTGTGCAGTTTCTACTCGGCCTGCTGTTCCCACCTTGCACCAGCGCTACCGGAAAGCCATTTTTGGTTAGCGCCACTCGGAAAGCGACGAACAGCCACGTGCCAGAGACAGTTGCAAGGATCGCCCTGGATTATCAACGCCATCAGTACTCGTCAACACTCACGGATTCCGGCGCATGCGCTCACCCGTGGTCGCCCCTCGCGGATCAGCCTATAAGTTCGTCACCCAGGAGCGCGGCGGCCATAGGGCACGGCGGCACCTTGGCCATGCGGATCCCTAACCACTTCGTATTCCTTGTGCAGTTTCTACTCGGCCTGCTGTTCCCACCTTGCACCAGCGCTACCGGAAAGCCATTTTTGGTTAGCGCCACTCGGAAAGCGACGAACAGCCACGTGCCAGAGACAGTTGCAAGGATCGCCCTGGATTATCAACGCCATCAGTACTCGTCAACACTCACGGATTCCGGCGCATGCGCTCACCCGTGGTCGCCCCTCGCGGATCAGCCTATAAGTTTGTCACCCAGGAGCGCGGCGGCCATAGGGCACGGCGGCACCTTGGCCATGCGGATCCCTAACCACTTCGTATTCCTTGTGCAGTTTCTACTCGGCCTGCTGTTCCCACCTTGCACCAGCGCTACCGGAAAGCCATTTTTGGTTAGCGCCACTCGGAAAGCGACGAACAGCCACGTGCCAGAGACAGTTGCAAGGATCGCCCTGGATTATCAACGCCATCAGTACTCGTCAACACTCACGGATTCCGGCGCATGCGCTCACCCGTGGTCGCCCCTCGCGGATCAGCCTATAAGTTCGTCACCCAGGAGCGCGGCGGCCATAGGGCACGGCGGCACCTTGGCCATGCGGATCCCTAACCACTTCGTATTCCTTGTGCAGTTTCTACTCGGCCTGCTGTTCCCACCTTGCACCAGCGCTACCGGAAAGCCATTTTTGGTTAGCGCCACTCGGAAAGCGACGAACAGCCACGTGCCAGAGACAGTTGCAAGGATCGCCCTGGATTATCAACGCCATCAGTACTCGTCAACACTCACGGATTCCGGCGCATGCGCTCACCCGTGGTCGCCCCTCGCGGATCAGCCTATAAGTTCGTCACCCAGGAGCGCGGCGGCCATAGGGCACGGCGGCACCTTGGCCATGCGGATCCCTAACCACTTCGTATTCCTTGTGCAGGTAAGGAAACGTTTCGGTAAATGTATCCGCTCTAGTGACCGATGCCTGTTGGTGCTGCCGTGCCCCCGGCTGTGTGATCTGTTGTTTGAATGCTCATTGTTCGTGAGAAAACTGTTGTTGCTCGGCGGTGATGTAGAGACCAATCCCGGACCTGAGCTCTCTCAAATCATGAAGCAACTGAATGTAATTTCCGCAGATATTAAGGAAATTAAGGAACAGAGACTAGCGGGTATTGAAAATAAACTGGACGCTCTAGGCGCACTAGAAGAAAAACTTAAAGCCTGCAACGACCAGATTTTTGCCATGAATAGCACAATTAAAACGCTTGAGCAAAGAGTTGAGGAGCTTGAGAACCGCAGCCGTCGGTCAAACTTAATTATTTATGGCCTAGAAGAAATGAAAGACGAAACAAGCGATAAACTGGAGCAAGCAGTTAACAAAGGTATAATAGAAAGTGTTCTTGGTCTGGAGCCGGTTCAAATTGAAAGAATTCATAGATTAGGCAGATATGCGCTAAACAAGACACGACCAGTGATTCTGAAGCTTCTTGACTCGAGACAGAAAGGGAGTGTTTTGAAGAATTGCTTCAAGCTCAAAAATACTGGCCTCTCTATAGGGGAGGATTTCGCTCGCAAAACCCGTGAGACAAGGAAAAAGCTTTGGGACAGCGCCAAAACTAATCGGGAAAAAAAAGACAAAGTCGCACTAGCATACACCAAGCTTTATATTAACGATGTCGCTTTTGTCTGGGACGACGAAAAGGGTGAAAGGGTTCCAGTAGAAAAAAACGACATAGTAAACCGCCCGAAGACCCGACAACACGCCCAATCAAAGAAATAATGTTACTAACCGTAAACGCCCGCAGTATACTAAATAAATCGGCAAGCTTTGAACAACTACTGCTTGATCAAGAGCCACACATAGTCGCCATCACGGAAACATGGTTGACGCCTGATATCTTAAACGACGAATTCACTCCCCCAGAGTACGCTGTAATCCGGAAAGATCGTCCCACACGTGGTGGGGGTGTGGCCCTGTTGATAAGCAAATCGATTCCTTTTGCCGTGCTTCCCGAAGTTATAGGAGCAGAGGCGGTATTCTGTAAAATTCATTGTGATGGAATTAGCATAGTAACCGGGTGCGTTTACAGAAGCCCCTCATCAGACAACAAATGTATTATAGCGATCCAAGATTATCTTCAAACTCATGCCCATAACTCTCGACTAATCATCATGGGTGATTTTAACCTTCCCGACATAAATTGGAACAACATGCAGTACACGTCACAGTCATCGGAGACACTTATGGATTTAATTTTAAATTTCAATCTACAACAAGTCGTGCTTGCGCCAACACGTATAAAAGATCAAACAAAAAGCGTACTCGACCTTATATTGATTAGTGGCCAGTTCCCGTTAAATAAATCAGTCGTCAATGTGATTCCGGGGATATCAGATCACCGCATACCAATCTGTCAGCTCCAACTTGGATATGACATAACACCACGTTCATCAGTAACTACTGTACGAAATTTTCCGAAAGGTGATGATGCCAGCATTGTAACCTACTTAGCTCATGAATTTGAAAACTTTTCAAACCTTGCTATACATCCAACGACTGATGTAAATCATCTATGGTCGTGTTTCAAGACTATCGTTGTGTTCTGCGTTACCCACTTTGTCCCACTGAAAACAAAAAGGCAAAAAAAAAACATAATCCTTGGATAACCCGCGAAGTTTTACACGCAAAGCGAAAAGTTAAGAGGCTACGCCAAGCAATCAAAAAGAAAGGCAAGAATCCAGTAACCGTATCTAACCTAGCACGTGCTATTACAGACTTCAAACAAAAAGCTAGCTTCGCCAAAAGGCAATATTTTACTACAACGCTTCCGTGTTACATAAAAAACAACCCTCAACGATTCTGGAAACATTTTCGCTCTGCCGCTGAAACAAAGACGTGTTTAAGCGATAGCGATAAAACAAACCAGGCCAATATTTTCAACGATTATTTTCAATCTGTCTTTACTGATGACAATGGCACCACTCCTGCGGCCTTGCCCACAGCTCGAATTCCCATTGAACCATTAGTTATAAGCGACCCCGGGATTCTTAACCTACTTTTGAATCTAGACACGAAGAAAGCCAGCGGCCCCGATGATATTGCAAATGAATTTCTTTTTCGATACGCAGAACCGTGTAGTAAATACCTCGGCATAATTTATCGCAAATCAATAGAAACAGCAAAACTGCCATCAGAATGGAAAGTAGCAAAGGTGATACCCATACACAAAACCGGAGATACTGCTGTTCCTTCCAATTTTAGACCTATATCCCTCACCAGTACGTCATGTAAGATACTAGAGCATATAATCGCTAAGCATTTAACTATTTTTCTAGAAAACAACAATCTCCTGTCCCCCCATCAACATGGCTTCCGGAAAGGTTTATCAACAATCACGCAGCTTACCGAGGTTGTCCACGACCTTGCACTCAGTATAAACAACCGTGGCCAAACTGACGTAATTCTACTTGATTTAGCAAAAGCGTTCGATCGAGTGTGTCATACTAAACTGATTTCGAAATTGCAGAACATTATTGGGGATGGGGAAATTACGAACTGGGTAAGAGACTTTCTTATAAACCGGTCACAGTTCGTGGTTTTCGAAGGAGTATCGTCGTGGACAGCCCCAGTTAAGTCAGGTGTTCCCCAAGGCTCCGTCCTAGGGCCATTATTATTTCTAATTTACATAAATGACATCACTGATAACATAGACTGCAAAATTAAACTTTTCGCAGACGACTGCATTATTTATAGAGCAATTAACAGTTCGGATGATCATTTATCTTTAAATAATTCATTGAGTAAGATTGCTCACTGGTGTGAGCAGTGGCAAATGTTAATTAACCTAACAAAAACAGTTTGCATGACGGTAACTAGGAAAAAAGAACCCTCCGACTTTACCTATACAATTAACGGCGTACCTTTACAAAGAGTTACGCA
Organism: Rhipicephalus microplus; assembly: GCF_043290135.1. Taxonomy (NCBI): domain Eukaryota; kingdom Metazoa; phylum Arthropoda; class Arachnida; order Ixodida; family Ixodidae; genus Rhipicephalus; species Rhipicephalus microplus. Next base: position 51,593,927 of record NC_134702.1, read on the forward strand.
GCAGAAGTATCTTGGCGTCACCTTGACTTCCGAATTGAGATGGGATGCGCACATTAACAATGTTACAGCATCGGCTTTGCGTAAACTGTTTTTTCTACGAAGGCGTTTACCCTTCGCGCCGACAGATACTAGGCTCCTAACTTACACCACATTCGTGCGACCAATCTTGGAGTACGCTAACACTGTGTGGTTCCCGCAAGGTGTTACTAATATAGCAAAAGTTGAACGGGTTCAAAGGAAGGCCATTAGGTTTATACATAATAAGTACAAACGCACCGACTCACCCACACACCTTTTAGAAACCTCCGGTCTACCCACTCTTGCAACAAGAGCAAAAATCGCGCGTCTCAAATTTTTACACCACATTCTGCATAACCACAGCCGGATCGATGCATCCAGGTACATATCTTTGGCAGAATCACGAACACTACGACATAAACATGCATACACTATCAAAGAATACTCTTCCAACAACGACTGTTTCAAGCAATCCTTTTTCCCCCTGTCAATCAGCGAATGGAATAGGTTAGATCCCTCCATTACTAACGTAACATCACTGGCAGAATTCACTTCAAAAATTGAGAGTATACTTTGAGACAACGGCTTTCTTCAACCATGACCTCCAATATTGTTTTCCAGTAGTATTTATTTGGATGTATAAGTCTACACAATGCCTTCTCTGTATAAAACTGTATTGATTTTTTTTTTATGCAGCAAAGATTTAGTTTGCTGCTTCCGAAGTGTGAATATTTGGAGTGCATAAATACCTATGTCTAATGTTTCTATGTAACTAGGATTATTATTACTAATTTTAAAATAACTACAGTTCTGTATGCCGCCTGTAAGAAAGTACTTAGCATTCATTGTATTTTGATACTCATGCCCTCCTGCTTTGGTCTCGTAAGAGACTGGCAGTATAGTAAATAAATAAATAAATAAATAAATAAATAAATCTTACCTTCCCATGTTAATATTGGTTCACACCAAGTAAGCACCCAAACGTAAGCGAATAGATAGATAGATAGATAGATAGATAGATAGATAGATAGATAGATAGATAGATAGATAGATAGATAGATAGATAGATAGATAGATAGATAGATAGATAGATAGATAGATAGATAGATAGATAGATAGATAGATAGATAGATAGATAGATAGATAGATAATACGCTCAAAGTTGCCGAATTTCGCTAAGAAATGCTTCGAATTTAATAATGTCACAGTCCCGTCGCGTACGTCATCAAACACCAGAGAGTGGCACATACCGACGGGCGGGTATGTGCCACAGGTGATTGACACTCAGTTTGTACACAGGAACGACGAGAGCACACATGGGCAATATTAACGCGCAACCGTTAAGAAATACGTGACAACAGTGGCGTCGACCCGACGAATGTGCTGGGTAAATATCACGGTCCCAGCTTGAATTGAACCTAAACATTCTGCGTGGCAATGAAGCATTTTGCCACAGAGCTACACCAGGTATCGGAACTACTTTTCAAATAGACGCTAATATTCGTGAAACGTCAGTGGTGGTCGCAGTGCTGCCTACCCAATTTTATAAACATCACATATGTACTATACTCCTTTCATACAGCCGTCACGTCGGGTTAACGTAAATTGTGGCTAGATGCCATGCGCTGAAGATGATTTATGGAGCAGTGTCCAGGGCCAGTAATTTCGCGAGCATCATCGCTTCATATCAGCTTCTGGTGTTGCTAATACGCATGTTTCAGTTGACATCGTTGCGCAAGTGCAAGCGACTGGTTATATAAACATCTGTAACTCTTCAACATATATCTGTGCGTGTAACATTTCTACATATATTGAGCGTAATTTAATGACGTGTCGCTCAATAAAAAAAAAATTGCAACACGGTGACCTTCCCTGCACGTGTTTCGCATAACGTTGATTACCAGGTACGTGGGATCTGCCGAATTTTTTTTTCGATGACAATCTCGCGCAAAACACATATATTTAAAAAAAACAATATTTTATTTCTTCATCATTTTGAATGTATTGACATGTTACATGGTCGGTGCAGTGGTATTTATCGTCCGCGTACTGAAGCGCCTGTAGCAACGTCACGGTGCGCGGACTCCGCCCAGCCCAAAGCTCGCTCCCACCGTCTGTGATCACGTAACAACTGGCTCATCTGCTACTAAGCTGCCTCCGAGCACAGAACGTTGAGGAGGATCTATATATAGGCTGCCTTCTATAGCGCAGTGCGTCGGAGAGCCTCCACGCTTTGCAGCTGATCTACCAATTATCACGTGGTCATAGACGGTGGTGGCGAGCTTTGGGCTGGGCTATATACGTGAAGCGACGTCGCTATACGAGTGCCTCGGTGTGTCGACGGTGCGATATCCTCAGTGAGTCGAAAGCGATATCCTCGCTTTCGACCAGAGACGATCTGGTCGAAAGCGAGGATATCGCTCGCCGCGCCGAATTCTCAAAGCTTGGCTACTTGGCGTACTTCCTGAATGAATTCCACCGCCGAATGCTCTGGTCCCTGACGCAGGGGTTTGAAGTGGGCGCGCAGACACGCCGCGTCCGGTTGAGGGTCAAATAGTTCATTAAGCAGCGCAAGAGCTGCGTCGTACACACTCAGCGCCGTTTCCCGAGTTGGCTGGTCGGCTCCGGCTGCTGCTCATCTTCGGCAGCACGCAGGTAGGCGTTGAGTCTTTCGACGCCTAAGGCGTTCAGGAGCAGCGCCTTTTAGGGGCGGAGCTCCTTATAGCTGCACCCGTTCGTCCGTCGTAGCCGTTGTAGTATGTAACAAGTACATCATTTTGACCTCCAAGGTGGTGTCAGTGAGAGATTTATTCTGTGCGTTGTTGAACAATAAAAAATAGTGCTCAATGTACATGCCAATGGCTGCTAATGGGGAATGAGAGACAGGAGAATTCGGCTTTTAGTTAACGCGCACGCTGCGATCCCCATTAGCAGCCATTGGCATGTACATTGAGCACTATCTGACAGGAAAAAGTTGCTACGTTATACTCGCTGGGCGTAACCTCCTTGGTTTTAGAAAGGTTTAGCGAGCGTTGGGCCGCAGTGCCATGAATACAGTGAACTATAGTATATAGCATGAACTTGAGGTGGTTAAAGGTGTGAAGTAGACCCGAAGCGCAAGCCGTAAGAAAGTGTATGTGTGCCACCTATCGTTTAGTCCTTGGAATGTCCGCTGGATGGAGGTGCTTCTATATGGGGAATATATGATGAAAAGATACGAGATGGTGGTACTTGGAGTGTTGAATAGATGGACGAACGGACACACAGACAGATGCATGGATGGACGCATGAACGGACGCAGGAGTGGATGCATGGACGAACGCAGGGACGAACGCACGTACGGACGGGCGGATGGACGCATGGACGGTCACACAGACGGACGCATGGACGGACGGAAGCAAGAACGAATGGACGGACGAATGCTTCACCCCACTCTCCATCATTCACTCCGTGGATATGCTGCCATTTTTTTTTTGTGCTCCGGCGTAGAAAGCCTTGAAATTCAGCAGATCCCTCGGAACATGCATCCTCAACATCACCGAGAAAGATGGCTCGCCAGGGTTAACATGATCCGGAAAAAACATGACAATGACCCGCAGGCGCGATATGTGGACGCAGCCAAATATCCGGGACGTAATGCCTTCGCGATTACCGTCGCAGATTACAAGGGCGCGGTACTGACATCGGCGACTATCCTCGCTAAACGTGCAGAAACAGCTGAAGAGGCTGCTATAGCACTCGCCACCCAGACGAGTGAGGATCCCATCGTGGTCTTTACCGACTCACAAACAGCGGCACGGAACTACCTAAAAGGCAGAGTCTCCACAGTGGCGATTAGGCTACTAAATCGCATGGACAATCCTCCTCCCTACACATGCATCGTGTGGATTCCGGGTCATGAAGGTCTAGGGGTAAATGAAGCGGCACACACCGCAGCCCGCGAATGCGTCAACCGGGCATTCCCATACGAGATCCGAGGCACCTCCCACTCAACAACAGAATCAGAGGCAAGAGAAGTCATACGACTAACGTACCATGCATTACTGCAACATTATCGGCTCGAACGCAGGTTATACCCTCCGCCACATCCAAAACTCACAAGAGACGAAGGGACTGACTATAGGCGTCTTCAAAGCAACACGTTCACCCACGGCGTACTATTGCACCATATGAGGCCAACGTTGCACAGCTACATCTGCCCTCACTGCAATGTGGCAGACACTCTGGCACACCTCCTACTGCAGTGCAAAGTAAGCGTCCCAAGACTACGAGCAGCAGCACCAGATGCGGACCAAGACCTCCTCAGTGAAGCGTGGGAGGCTGCGATCTCCCAGCCGGACCTGGTCGAGCAGCGTCAACTCGTCGCTCGAGCTCGGCGGGCTGTCCAAGCCAGAGGGTTCCTGGAATAAGGGACCCTCCCACCTTCACTCACAAGCTTCTTTCAATAAATGTTTTCTCTCTCTCTCTCTCTGTGCTCCGGCGTGGCGTCCCTGGCAGCGGCGTCGACGTAGGTCCTTCGAGGTATAGCGCATCCAGGACGGGACAGAGAAGAAAACACAGAACACACTGTCCCGTCCTGGATGCGCTATACCTCGAACAACATGAATAACCAACAAGCCCGCCGTGCAACCTTAGTCGACGTAGGCCTTTAAGACAGGACGCCACTGCTTCCATGAAACAGGCGGTACACCGGGGCACTGAAGAAACAGAGGCGGAGGGATAGCCGCGTTCATGATTGCCGAACAGAGCGTGATAAGGCAGTTCAGGAGAGACGCGCACGTCGGTATAGGCCTCGTGACCGGACTAGCACGGAAAGTGTAGAAAAGTAGAAAAGGATGCAGGAAAAGTAGAAAAGGATGCAGGATGCGAGCGTCGAGCCAACGCACATAAACTGCGTGCAGAAGAATGTGTTGGTTCCCCATTGTGTGGTGTCGATAGATGGTGGACGAACTGGCCTATGGACTGTAAACTGTTCCTCAGAGCCTGTGACACTACCGGATGGTTTGAAATTAGCTTCGGTCAGCAGAGAACACGCAACCTTATCAGTGGTCGAGCTCACAGACGTACTAGAAGAACGTGCCGGAAGTGGTTGTCACAGTTAGGACGGGGCGCTTATGGCAATAATAAAAAAAGTCGTTTAACTGAAGCGAGCGCCGAACTTTAATTATTGTGCTGTCGAAGCACGTTCCGGTATTTGACTTTGCGCAGAAGAACAAAGTATTCTCTATCCGCATGTCTCGAAAGCGCCATACCATCAACACTAGCGCGGCAAGTCTGATTTGGCAAAAACCGTATCGCGTTTCCCCTTCAGGCTAAGTGCAGGAAATGATGCAAAGTGGAGTGACACAAGAGTCAGCCAGTCCGTGGGCAGCACCGGTAATCCTTGTTAAGAAGAAAGATGGATCTTGGAGATTTCGCGTCGGACTATCGCCGACTTAATACCGTGACCAAAAAAGACGTACACCCACTGCCACGTATAGAGGACGCAATAGACTGATTACATTCGGCCTCGTATTTTTCCTCCGTAGACTTACGATCCGGCTATTGGCAAATTCCGATGAACCCAGAGGACAAGGAAAAGACTGTCTTTGCAACCTCTGATGGGCTCTTTCAATTTAACGTGATTTTGACTATGCAATGCTCCGGTAACGTTCGAGATGTTTTGGACACCATTCTGCGTGGCTTGAAGTGTAACATCTGCATGTGCTACCTCGACGACATCGTCATATTTGGCGGCACGTTCAGTGAACACAACTCGCATCTGGATATTGTCTTGAACTGCATCCGAAATACTGGCCTATAGTTTTAAAATCGTACAAATGCCACTTCGGAGACCGCTAGACTTTACTAATGTGATTATTAAAAAGAAAAGAAGAGGGAAGTGAGCCCCGTAACTGTCTGCATCACATTCCGACACCTCAGCTAACGAGGGATGAGGGTAAAGGAGTAATTAAAAAAATAAGATTAAAAGGTAAAGAGATAGAGGCATGAAGGAGAGAGCGAGGCGCAGGGACAGCGAATGGCAGAAAACGACGGAAGTAAAGAGGAGATAGGAAAGATGGACGCGGTCGCAGGAGTACGAGGACGATGCACCACTCGGCGAGAGCTCTTGTCGGCGTCAGGAGATGGCGTAGGGCGAGCCCAGTCGACCAGAGCTGCACTGTCGTCGGAAATCGCGGGGGCTCAACCGGTCAGCACGAAATCCAGAGAGCGAGTCCCCGCTAGACGCTTGTGCTCGAGCATCTCGTTGACAAGGATGGCATCCGCCTGACCCCCAGAAGACAGCAGCAGTTGAGGCATTCAATGCACCGCGTTCCGTCAAGGAACTTCGTAGTTTCCTGGGGCTTTGTTCGTACTTCCACCACTTTATTCCTAAGTGTGACGACGTTGCGTATCCTCTCACATGCCTCATACGAAAGGATAATTCCTTTGAGTGGACTCTGAAGTGCAGTTCTTCATTCCGTCAATCGAAGTTTCTGCTGACGTCATGACCCATCCTTCAGCCCTTAAGTCCTTCTGCTCCAGCGGAACATCATACGTATGCTAGCGGCATAGGTATTGGGGCCATCTTAGTACAACGCTATGGTGACGGCGAACACACCATCGCATACGCAAGTCGCTCCCCCTAAGCTGGCCGGAGCGAAATTACACTGTCACGGAACCAGAATGTCTGGCGGTAATATTTGCAATTCAGTGGTTTCGGTCTTACCTATACGGACACCCATTCACAGTCGTCACCGACCACGACTCGTTGTGTTGGCTTGCCAACCTTCGTGACCCTTGCGGCCGCCTTGCGCGCTGGGCACTCCGGCTGCAAGAACACAGCTTTACCGTCGCTTACAAGAGTAGTCGTCGACGTGCCGATGCTGACTGTCTTTCACGTATGCCACTTAACACAACGGACTGTGAGGCCGATGACCTTGACCACCTGGTAGGGTCTGTGTCGCCTACATTCCCGGACTACCCCAGTTTCAAAGCAGAACAGCGGAAGGACGCTAAACTAGCACCACTCTTCGCCACTGGATTCGCTTCCGCTACTGCACGCCGTTTCCGTATGCGTGATGTACTGTTGTTTAAAAGGAACCTTTCCAGCAGTGGCGCGCGTTTCCTTCTAGTGATCCCAGAGAGCCTGCGAACAGTTATGAGTGTCATGCACGACGACCCTACATCGGGACATGGGTTCGGCGCGGACGCTTCACCGGGCAAGAGAACGCTTTTTTTGGCATGGTATGAAGTTCGTTGAGACTTGTGTGGCCAGCTGCATGCAATGCCAGCTACACAAACGTCCATCTACTGCTCCAGCTGGTCTTCTTCAGCCGATGCCAACTTTAAGCGCACCTTTCGAACTTTCTGGGCCCCTTTCCAAAATCGGCTAAGAGTTACCGATTGATAATTGCTTGCGTGGACTGCCACACACGCTACTGCGAGACGGCGGCCGTCCCCTCCGCAACTGCAAGTGACGTCTCGTCGCTCTTGCTACAGTACGTCATCCTCCGACAGGTCCCACCTCACCTAATTATCAGCGATCGTGGACGACAATTCACAGCGGATATCGTGGAGGAGCTACTTCGTTTGTCTGAATCCCGCCTGCATCACTCGACACCATACCACCCCCAAAAGAATGGGCTGATGGAGCGTACCAACCACACGATTATTAACATGGTGTCTATGTATGTCTCATCTGACCACAAGAACTAGGATGACGCACTCTTGTTCATTACGAACGCGTTCAACACCACGAAACATGACACTACAGGTTATAGCCCCCCTTTTTTTGCTATATGCGCATTCGCCCCGGCACACAATCGACACAATCTTACATTTCTGTGAACACGACAACGTCACTGTCGCTGAGACCCTCTGCCTTGCCGAAGAGGTGCGTCGCATAGCTCGCCTACGCACATTGGCATTGCAAGACAAAGTGAAAGCACGCTATGACATTCACTACCAAAATGTGACTTATCGCCGTGGTGATTTAGTGTGGTTGTGGACTCCGATGCGCACGCGCGTGTTATGTCAAAAGTTTTTGACCACTTACGATTAACCTTTTGTCATTGTCGACATACTTACAGAGGTCACATATGTAATAGCTCGCCTCACGGCGAGTGGTCGACGAGCTGCCAAACTCAAGTGTTTCATGTTGCCCGCCTGAAACTGTACACGCCAAGACATTTAGACTGATTCGTCCAGCGGCCTTTGTCTGCGCGAAGAGGAATGTTGCGCACATGGACGAAAATAACGAAGTGTATACGGTGAACGCACTTCTCGCCCCGAGTTCAAAAAATGGCAGCATATCCACGGGGTGAATGATGGAGAGTGGGGCGAAGCATCCGTACGTCCATTCCTTTTTGCTTCCGTCCATCCATGCGTCCCTCTGTGTGACCGTCCGTGAGTCCATCCGCTGGTCCGTGCGTGCGTCTGTTCGTGCGTCCGCACGTCCACCCATGCGTCCATCCCTGCGTTCATCCATGCATCCGCCCCTGCGTCCGTCCATGCGTCCATCCGTCCGTGCAGCCATCCATGCACCCGTCCATGCATCTGTCTGTCTGTCAGTTCGTCCATCTAGTCAACACTCCAAGTACCACCATACCGCATCTTTTCATCAAATATTCCGCATATAGAAGCACCACCATCCAGCGGACATTCCAAGGACTAAACAAGAGGTGGCACACGCACACTTTCTTACGGCTTCCTATTACTTCCCACCTTTAACCACCTCGATTTCATGGTATATACTAGTTCACTGTATTCATGGCACTGCGGCCCAACGCTCGCTAAACCTTTCTAAAACCAAGGAGGTTACGCCCAGCGAGTATAACTAAGCAACCCTTTCTTGTCGGATAGTGCTCAATGTGCATGCCAATGACTGCTAATGGGAAATGAGAACAGGATAGTTCGGCTTTTAGTTAACGCGCACGCTGCGAATTTTTTATTTTTTTATTGTTCAACAATGCACAGGAGAAATCTCCCACCGGAACCACCTTGCAGATCAATGCGTAAGACGTGTTACGCACTACTACGAGGGATGAACGGGTGCCGCTTTATGGAGCTTCACCCCTAAAAGAAGAAAGAGCATCAGGAGGATCTCTAACCAGTCGGCTGCGTCTGAGCTGCCCCTCACGGCCCAATAAACGGCCCCTTTCAACATCTATACCAGTCTCTTTCAAGCGTAACACTATAAAGAAAAAAAACACAAGGCCTGCGTGTAACGCACAGCACAGTCATATCGAAAGCTGTAAGAGCGGCGTTTCTAGAGCCGTTTTTAAAACTTTCTTTGGCGAACTGCTACAAGAACAGTTGTAGGGTACTTACTACGCAGTAAATAATAATTTTTATGTAGTGGGGAGACATTCACTGTATATTGTTCGCGACTTTTCGGAGAATAGTGGTAACCACTGCACATTTGCTAGAAATTTTGTGCAATTTTTGACGCTATGTCTGACGACAATGAATAATTATGGCCCAGGCTTTTGTAACAAGTTGGAGCATTCGACGAGCCAGCCACTCATCACCCAATTCGCGTTCTTTTGCTGTTCTAAAGAGCTTTTCAACGAGATTCTTTTCCTGACAGGAAGCCTGCCTATAGGGCCAGTTTACCACGGAGTTTCAAGCACCGGCGTGGTTAAGTGGCAAAATGCTCGGCTGGCACACAAGGTTGCCGGGGTCGGGCCCCTTTGTGGCGCTAGAGCTTTTATTTGCTTTTTTCATATTTCTTGTGAAAGCGGTTGCGGACACCGGCGGTGGCGGCAGACAACTATAGGTCGCACGGGACCCTTGTTGTGATCTCATAACAGCTTCCACTGTAAAAATGCATTGTCTGGTTGCGCCGTTGTATACGAATCGGTTACGCCTCAGGGACGCATGTAACAATCACCTTGTCTATAGTTGCTTTGATGCACAGAATAACGTGCTTCTGAGTCTTTGAGCTAACCAGATTGCCAGCTTGTTAGAGCCAATATTTACCTTCTTACAACGAATATGAGAAACAACGAATTCGTTTATGGTTATCTAGCTACTTCGTTGTATCGAGGGTTCGGCTGTAGTACATTTGTTTGGGCTCTTGGATTCTTCTTAGGCGTGCCTGCATTCAAGGCAGTGCTGCAACACCTGTTCCACTGGCAGCAGCGACAGCACAACTACGCCACGAGGCCGCACGTACTCGACAAATGCACCCCGTGGTGCGCGGCCCGGGGCCAGCTGGACATGGCCCTGGAGTCAATGACGCTGTCTCTGGCACTGCGAGCTTGCCTGGCGTGACCGGGCGCCCCGGAACTAGTGCTACCAACGCTGCAGCATTTGGAACCCATGCAGCTCTTACGCGCTAGACCAGTGCGGTGTTAATGGGCGGACGTAGAACAGACCCTCTGCTTTCAGAAGGAAGGCGAGTTAATGGCGCTGTTGATGGCACTGCATGCGCTATTAGTATACGTATGACCAACAAACCCGCCATGAAACCTTATATTCGACTACATTTCTTGTTATGACACTGTGTGTGTGTGTGTGTGTGCGTGCGTGTGTGTGTGCGAGCGTGTGTGTGTGTGTGTGTGTGTTTTGTTTTTCACATTGCCCCGTCTTGGATGCGCTATACCTTCATATGCAAGTGAAGTTTACTGGCACAAGCGGCACTGCTTCGATATGAGGCTCCAGAGTTCAAAAGTCGACACAATACATGTATCATTAGCCGCAGTGCAGATCCAGTCGATATCTTCTGTTTGTGGTTTTCGTTCTGGTTGTGCAAATAGCTGTCAATTCGGGAGTCTGACTTGCGGTGAAAAATAGAAAGGCGTAACTAAAATCCGGGTTACGTCATTTGCATAGTTAGAAAGATAGAATAAAATGAGGGAAAATCAGGGAGGTATACCGAGAAATTAGAGCATTCGGTTTGCTACCCTGCACTAAGAAAAAAGAGAATGGGGAAGAAAGATGAAGAGAAAGCGAATAACAAAATAGACGCGTGAAAATGAAAAAAAAAATGAGCTGAGGTGATATATCCTATATAATAAGCCAATACCACGCAAAAAGTTCAATAAGGCCTTCACTGATTTTCTGTGCGAAGACAGATCATGTTAATTTTCAAGCACTGATTATTATGACAAAGGTCTTTCGTCAAGGCGAGCTAACGCAGTAGCTAGATGCCGTCTTTGCACGCTGTAACGAGGGCAGTGACAGAGAACGTGCTCTATCGTTTCATCGCTGCCGCAATGACCACATGCAGCATTGTCTTCCATGCCAATTCAGAAGCCTGAAACTTTGGTGAAAGCGACACCAAGCCACAGTCAGCAAAGCACCGTTGTCTTAAGTCGAGATAGTCCGGACGGAGGCCGAAGTCGAGGAGACGTGTCCAGCCTATGCAGTCGCATGTGCCGTAAGCACTCAGCGTTCCACAGAGATTTTACTTCGTCATCAATTTTTCAAATTTTCATTGCAGCATCAGTCCTTGAAAAGGATATAGATTTTTCTTCACCATCTTCGTGGGCTGATAGAGCAGCTGAATCCGCATGTTCATTGCCCAATATGCCGCAGTGACTTAGAAGCCACTGAAACGTGATTTTGTGTCATTCATCGTAGAGGTGGTGAAGCAGCTCTCTAATTTCTAGCACTAGTTGTACATGAGGTCCCCGGCGTAAGGCGAACACCAGACACTGTATTGATGCTTTTGAGTCCGTGAACACGCTCCAATTCTTGGCTTCTTGGTGTTTAATGACTTTAACTGCGCTACGTAGAGCAACAAGTTCCGCAGCTGTCGATGACGTCTTGTGAGATAATCGAATCTTCGTCGTTGTCACTGTTGCAGGAAAGATCACCCCTGCAGACCCATATACTTTAGTTGAAGCGTCAGTATATAGATGGGTATGCTCACTGTACTTTTCGTACAAGAGAAGAGAAACCTGCTTTAGCGCTGGAGACAAGAGCCGGGCTTTTGACCGTATGCCTGCAACAATGAGTTCAATATGTGGATGAGTCGTACACCATGGGGGAGAATGCTTGGGTTCGATTCCAGCTGGGACCCGGACATTTATTCTTTACACAGCGCTGACTGCTTTGTCTCCACTGGTGCCCGGCGTGTACACCGAATCCCTGCTGGGCTTACTGCGGCGCCAGCTGTCCAGTGAGATTCGTGCTAGTACGCTGGACTTGGACTGCCAGAAACTCGCGAATCAGCTGAACGACCATGTCTGCTCCGTGCCGTGGGTGGGGCCCGCGCCGAGTTGGCTACGGAACGTCACTTTACGGGTGGCATGCATCTTGGGCTGACGATATTGCCGTATTGGTTGTCGCTGTTGCAGGAAAGATCACCCCTGCCGACCCATATACTTTAGTTGAAGCGTCAGTATATAGATGGGTATGCTCACTGTACTTTTCGTACAAGAGAAGAGAAACCTGCTTTAGCGCTGGAGACAAGATCCGGGCTTTTGACTGTATGCCTGGAACAATGAGTTCAATATGTGGATGAGTCGTACACCATGGGGGAATTACAATTCTGGACGGAGTTGTATATTCCATAGGTATGTGTGTGCGATATGACAAGACTGTCTGGCAAAATTAGGCACGAGGTCTGTTTTCTGGCAGTGAGGCTAGATGATGGGCAGGGGCGCGAGTAAGATGCATCGTGTGCTCTGAGCACTTTCATTAGAATATGCATCTTGAGCGGGTGGTCATTTACGATCGCGATTGTCTCAGCTGTTGATGAACATCGTGGTAGTACCAAACAAACTCGCAGAGCCATAGCCTGGACGCTTTCGAGTGTGCGAATGCTGGTCCCGCAGGTATTGGTCAACACAGGCAAGCTGTATTGCAAATAGCCGAGAAAAAGCGTCTTGTACAATTACATCACTGCATGTACTGAAGGCCCCGAGGTTTTTCCTCCAAGATACTTGAATAAGTTAGCGATGCATGTGAGGGCCCCAGCAGAGGTCTCTGTCAATGAATACGCCTGGAAATCTGCGCTTCCTGACATATGACTTGGCCGTCGATAGTTTTAGCGTATGGTCTCATTGGCTTTTGGCTAAAAGCAATCAATGCTTCATTAAGGTACACTTATACCAACGTCACAGCTTTCTGAAGTCATGCACGTACCTGAGGTCTTGTCACGCTAGATGTCCAGATGCAGATGTCGTCAGCGTACATAGATAGCTTGACCACACTCGCTAGTCGTTCCACAAGACTAATGAGGACGAAGTTTAAAAGGGTTGGACTCAAAATGCCACCTTACGGAACTCCATGATGCATGGGGTGTTGGGAGGTTGGACCATCTGCAGTGTTCACAAATAAGGTCGGCCCTTGTAAATAACTGCGTGTCTAACAATACAGTTGTCCACCTAGGCCCTCTGACTAAATGGCTTCGAGGATGGTGTCATAAAGTCATAAAGAACGTTGTCGTGTGCTCCTTTTACATCGAGGAATATGGCAACATATAATCGTTTTCATGCCTTTTGATGCTGGAAATGCGTGAACAGATCTATAACATTTTCGATGGAACATCGGTGACGGTAAAAACCAGCCATGGCGTTCAGAGATATGTCGTAATACTCAGGGTACCATTCCAGCCTTGCCGAGATAATTCTCTCCATTACCATTCCAACACAACTTGAAAGTGCAATCAGTCGGTAAGAGGCAATATCCAGGGGAGATTCGCCAGGCTTAAGAAGTGGCACCAAGCGGCTAATGTTCCAATCTTGTGGAACAATGCCAGCTCCCCAGGATTCATTCAAAATGCTTAGGAGTGCTTCTCGTGCCCGTTCACCAAGGTGGCACAGCATCTGGTAAGAAATGTCATCCGGGCCAATCGATGACAACTTATTACATAGGATGAACGCCGCATCAAGCACCTGTGATGTAAACGATAGATCCAAGCGCTGGTCTCGTGAGTGAGGAATATGGTTCACTGTATGTAGGCTTGTATACCTTGTATGGCCCACAATCAGCGCAGAAATCTTCTGTTACCTCAATTTCATGTCGGCGATGGAAAAGTGCAAGGACTTTGAAAGGAAAGCGCTGTTCTGGAACAGAACGTAAGCCTCGCACATTTCTCCATATCTGAGACAGTGTTTTAGAAGGATCTGGCGACACACAAAATTTCCACCATCGTTGGGTGTCTACTTTGTCGAGGCGCCATTGTATCTTCTTTTGGATGCGCTGAACTGTTCGTAGATTATCTGTGGATGGTGTCTTCTGTCGGCATGACGACGGATTGCACGAAGTCGCTCTAGCTCGAGGTCAAATGCAGAGTACTTCGTAGAGCATATTATTGGGCGCATAGCCGCATGTGCAGTTTCCTTAATAGCTTGTTGAAGATCGTGGGAGAGGCCTGCGTCTCAAGAATCCTCAAATTGAGTTTTGAACATAGTCCAATCTATTCTTCGTGTCGTGGTAGATGAGTACGTGTTCGAAGTACCTTTGATCTTCAGGGGGGGGGGATGTGGTCGCTTCCGTGTGTTTAATGTCCAAAAACCACTTTACGCATGTAGCGAATCGGCGGGAAGCAAAATACAATTCAAGGCAGCTGCTTTATGTGGTGCCTCGCAAAAACACAGGGCTTGCGTCGCTCAAAAAGAGAGAGACCATGGCTGGAAACCAATGATGCTAGACGTCGTTTCGTTGAATTAACCTTTGAGCTTCCCCAGATGGGATGATGTGCATTGAAGTCCCCGGGGATAACCCAAGGATCCGGATGTACCCTTGATATCCCGTTCAGTTTTTTGGCGTCGAATCGACTTGATTGGGATATATACACACCCAGGAGTGCGAATGTCACCTTTCCTTTTTTAACAGTCAAGCACACTTGCTGATTCTCATCGTGAGGTTGCACTGGCTGGACCACGTAAGTAAGCTCCCAGCGAATAAATACAACAACCTTGCTACTTTCGATGTCACTTGATGAGAAAAGCGGCTCGTAGCCAGATAGACTGATTAGGTGCAATAATTTCGGTTCAAGTATAACCATTATAGGAAATCAGTTCAGATGTGCGAACTGACGGAAATCAGAGATGCGAGATCTAAGACCTCTTGCGTTCCATTGAAAAATCGACGACTCTCTAACCTCTTGTCGAAACGACTTGTGATTCGACCACGACTTTACTGAAGGCTTTCAAGGACTGGGCTCAACTCGTCCAGCACTTGTAGGCCACTCCTAGCAGTTGACATATCTATGCTTGTGCAAAGACATCCGATGACACTTACAATAGATCGCAGCATAGGAATAATTTGACGACGTCTGAGCCTCGTCAAGAGCAGCATTGGCTTTCACTGGAAGCAGAGAGTGGAAAGGCTGCTTAGAAGGCCGTGCGTTCGCAAGCGCTGGTCAGTCTTCAGGGGAGAGAGGCTTCGCCGGTGGAGGTATTCTTGTGCTCTCCGGCTTTCTACTAGATGTTGATGGTGGTGTAGACTTAAGTGGTGCATGAACATCACCATGACTGGAGCGCTTCCGTCGGTGGCGACGTCGACGCCGGATTTTCTCTGAAGTTTTTCTAAAGGTGGAGTTATCCCTGACCATTTGCTTTAGGATGCCCTATTCTTTTTTGAGTCTTGAGCATTCCTTAAACGTGGCTTCATGGGTACCTCGACAATTGCCGCACCTATAAGTTGTTGCACAAGAGGTGTCTACCGTGCACGACTCCGCGCACCGGAGGCATACGGTAGAGTTTGCACAGGCGCCCTTTACATGGCCGATCTTGAAACACTTATGGCACTGAAGCGGCTTTGGGACAAAATGCCGTACCACATGCCGGAAATGTCCCACCTTGACGTGCGTAGGTATAGAGTCTTCCTTAAAGACTATCTCCAAGCAGCGGCAGTTCCCGAAGCGGCTTACATGCCTTAAGACCACTCTTTCGTACGCCGGTTTTATCAGAATGGGCAGATCTGTGTTTGGGATTGCCGAGTCAGTGTCGTAAATGACCCCTGCAGTGCAGGTCCCAGCCATTGTTACGAGCGCTCGTACTTTGACATCTCCAAACTCTGTCATCATTCGAAGCTTCTCCAGCGTGTATGCCCGCGTTGTGTCAACAGCTAAAACGTTCTTACGTGTGTTTAGCCAGACCTCTTCAATTTCATTCTGTGCTATTCCCTCAAGAACAGCGGTGATGGCTTGCCTGTTCAATATTCGAAGGCTGACGGAAGGATCCACGGGCATGAAGAGAATGGTATGCAGCCAGCATTCACTCTTGCCTTCACGGTTGACGTGCTTGCTGGTGAAGACGCCTTGATGAGCCTCCTTTTGGCCTTCCGACTCCTCACAGACATGAAGCTGTCATTCAATGAGTCATCGCCGTCTACTGAGTAAATGTCTGTGTCTTCCCCGGAGCTGCACCAAGAGCCTCGTTTCCTTGTGGAGCTCACGAATGTTGAGCTGTAGGTAGACGGCTCTTCGTCCATAAGCACGAGAGCAGAAGCATCTCTTGAGCCGTCACTAGCTGGTGTTGAACCATGAGCCTTGAGTCACAGAACAGCTTGAAGGCGCCGTCATTTCGCCACGTGGGCCTGTGAAAGTCGCCGTGGCCATCGCTACAAGGCAGGACGCGGAGAGCGTCCCAGGTATTGTGGAAAATATAACGAAAAGTGACAGACGCGTTCTATCACCAAGTGACTTAGTCGTCATCCATTCATTCGCATAGATATGAAGAAGTATGGCATGGGCCTATGTGTCATTTGTCAAATCTTCAATGACCCTAAAGCCACAAACTATCTTGCAAGATTGACTATGACAGGATGTATATACATATATACCGGCAGCCACTAAAAGATTTCACACCCCTACATTGATAAAAATAGGCAGAAGAAAGCTGACTTCAACGTTATCCCTTGTCTGTCTTTAGTGTTGCGGTATTTTTAAAAGATGTGTCAACGTGTCCAGCTCGCCGTTTCAACCCCTGCGCCATATTGTTAGATTCACCATTACGAACTGTTCTGGTTGGTGAATGCATGGGGCACGCCGAGTTGAAACTGTGTACCTTTGATGTGGAATTCTGCGCACGGCTGTGCTTGTTTGAATACTCAAGTTAGCAAGAAGCGTGGATCTGAAGGTCTTCCTGAAATATTGACACCATATTTTTGCAAGAAAGAGGCGTTGGTGTCGCCATCCAAGCGACAGATCCGCTATCTTCACGACATGGATGATGTTGATTCACAAATGTTTAATATATATATATATATATATATATATATATATATATATATATATATATATATATATATATATATATATATATATATATATATATATATATATGTGTGTGTGTGTGTGTGTGTGTGTGTGTGTGTCATTCAAAAGCTCCAGACAAAGTGCCTTTTACTGTACGAGCTTGCCTCAGTTTACCTAACCTAATTGTACTTTTTTGTTGACTAAGAGCAATCGTAACGCTTTTTTGTTAAAGATAGTGAGTATTTGCTAGTGTATAAAGTGTGGAATTCTCGGGCTCTTTCGATAGTGGTTGAATTAAGATTCTTGGGCTTCTCTGCGAATAGTTCTGTTATCATTCTGAAACTATTCAAATAGTATTCGATTAGCAATCGTATTATGTTCTTAGATAGACTATTCAAAAAGTAACTAAGGTTCTAAGATTAACTATTTTCGCACCTCTAGTGCCTAAAACTAAGGCTTTGGCACGCTGAACTCCATGCAGCTGCGCGACGACGGGGCCCGACCCCGTCGTCGCGGCTAAGGGTACAATTTTCGTAGCCTGTGTGATCTGTATGAGTTTGCGCGTTACCAAGTACAGCCATGCACACTGGGGAGGTCGAGCTCTGGACGCATTGAAAATGATAAAAAGGACGCCAGTACAGCAAGTCACTAAAATGTTTTTGTTCAAACTAAACTAAGATCCCACTTTCATGCTAAAGAGAAAAAAAAAAACGAAGTTTCCGCAGGCCACGGAACACTCTCTGCCGACGAAGTGGTCTGTTTCGAGGACGTCCTCTAGAGAGCATTAAAAAGAGCTACCCTTAGATACCCATGGCAATAGGCTTCTGCTGATAAATGACGGTGATAAAGTTCCGTACAGTCAGGTCGAGATTATAGACCTCTACTGTTTATGACGACCATGGCTGGCTACCTTTGTGGCCTGAACGCCCACACGCTCTGGTATGCAGTGGTATGCAGTGGTATTTTGAAGTGTTGATTTTGCACGTGCCTCCTCTGAATGGTAGCCCTAGGTCAAACGCCGTGCAGCCCTTATTATGTTTTAGTGTTGCGATGCACGTTGAGGGTTGTAAATAAAGAAAAATTCGGTATCGAAGTGGTTAAGCTACTAAAGCTTCGAACCCTGAGGACCCGTCAACGGAGATGGCAAGTGGAGATGGTGACATGGTAGCCATCGCCCGAGGCAGAAGGAGCGAAACCCCGATTTGGTCACAGAGCAGCTTAGGCTGGTGACTGGGGCGGAGGACGTCGCAGCTCGGCCCGGCTGGACGCCCCAGCCGGCACCCTGAAGGCCTCCCACAACAGTTCTCCCACAACAGGCCTCCCACAACAGTGGCAAGAGCATATTGGAAATCAGGAACTCTAAAAGCACTCACTATAATACACGAGAACTGGCAATACATTCATTACGCTGGAGACCTTAGGATACTGTTTGTCGATCTACTGTGCAGACAGGCATGCAGTTATTCGCGAGGGAAATCAGAACGCTATGAAGGTACTTACGTCTGTATTGTGGATATCGGTCTTGGTGCGTCCCGTCCGTAGGTAAAGCAAGGACGACGGAGGCTTCCCTTCAAAACAAAGAACATTTATTTACCAGGTAGGGGTTGGAGCATACGCACGCGCATACGAATTTCGACATGCGCACGCACATACGAATTTCGACATGGGGGTTTGAGCTCCACTGTGCCATTGGTGCTCGGTCATGCCGGCCTGAGGCAAGTTTTACAACAAGTTACAAGCACTGGCGTAACTCAGTGGTAGTGTTGAAGGAGAGACGAGACGGCGTCAACGAGCCCGTGCTGAGGTCGCAGCATTTATTGGAGGCGTAGGCGTATGCGGAGTCGCCGCTGCAGCGTCCAGCTAGGCCAGGAGCTAGGCCATTCTGAAATCCCTCGTGCCTCACGCCACACGAACCACGCGGTTCGCTCCTTTTTCGGCATGGCCACCTTGCCAAATCTAGCATGGTGCTACATAGGCTCTCCCCCTAGCGCTTTGCGTGATCGAAAACATATGCACAAAAGAAAAGGAGGGACAGATGCTATATAAATGAACGACAATCCGTAAAGTGTCTATTTGGGAAGTCCGGGTTATCAACGTGTGTGGGCCATCAGGAAGGATCTCCGGCGGGTGGCACTGGGAGAAACGCAGTGGATGGAGATGAAAGCGCCGGGTCGCTGCGGTCATAAACACGTGCATCTAACAACGACACGGCGGGCTCATTCGAAAACGCTCTCGCCGGTTCGAGTGGACGTGGCTGAGAAACGTGCCTGAAGAGCTTGCGCCGGCGATGTGGGCGAAATAGTGTGAAGGATCGAAGCGCATTCATGATGACCCTGAAGTGTCATAGCCACGGCGGGGTCTTGGACAGCGCACAGGGTGCCGAGCATGCTGTCGACAAGGATCAGCGGGCTGATCGTGCTGGTGCGGACGTCTCTGTCGATGGAACACCGACGTCCGCTTGACACTGCGGCAGAGTGCCGGAGCAGATGGCCGAGTCGACGGATGCAGCAAAGCCGTGCATTGCGTTTAGTCATGTGCACGGCAAGAGGTTGGCCATCCCGTCGGGCAAACCTTCTGGGTGCTTGCGCCATCTCGAAGGCTAAGGCTTCAACGCATGGCTGTTTAGCCGGAAGCTTGAAAAAGGGCCGCTCTGTATTATACAGAATGTGATGATTTCGTGGGCATGCTGTCAAGGGTTTAAGACATGAAGTTGTACCACGCGTCGTCACTGTTGTTACCAACCAGCCTGCGTGGCGGGCTGCGTCCGGCGCCAAATGCTCTGGGGAAGGGTTGTGAAGCTCAGAAGACGCTGGCATCGCTGGAGTATCGGGTGGCACACCTGCTCTCGTTGAACGACCATCGGTTGTCCGAGCATGAGGGTTGGCGTGCGGGTCTTCATGATCGATGACAACCTCTACAGCATGCGCGGCATGTGCGGTCTGCTCTGCCATAGGCACCGCAGGTACGTCGTCCTCAGCTGCATCAGTCATAGTCGCAGCGTCTCGGAAGTTAGGCTGTATACAGATGACGGCTTGTGACTTTACCTTGGCTGCGGCAGACTGCGAGGGCGAGGATGGTTGCTGATGGCAGGACGCGTAGAGCATTGACATTCCTGGGGAGACGCCTTCGAACATCGTCGACGCTGAAACCTCCACGACTGGAAGGTGAATAGCGGGCGTTACTATGTCCGCAGTCGTGGTAGACAGGGCATTTGGCGACGTTGCCGCCATGGAACCTGACGCTTCCGAGGTGTTGTGAGCCGTGGAGGTCGGCCAAAGCGAGCGGGTAGTGAACATGCTTAGAGTATCGTCGGCCAAGGACTATGGGCAGCCGGAAGCGGGACTCGCATCGCTAGTGGCCGGACGGGAGGTTGTAGGAGACGTAGCCGGGGAAGCGAAGTCATGGTCGAGGCAGGGTTGATAGCCGGTAGATACCGCTTGCTGTGACTCACGGTAAACCGGGAAGTCACGGGTTTTGACATGCGCACGCGCATACGTATTTTGACATGCGCACGCGCAGTAGATGAGGCAGTAGGAGGCCAGCACCGAAGAGCAGAGGTCGTCGTACGGCTGCGGGCTTGAGTGTGAAGTGGCAGCGAGATGACGCAGTTCTACTGGAAGGTGCTGAGAAGAATGGCGTGCATTAGCGACTGATCTGAGACGCCATTTACCGCAAGAACGGCGTCGAACTGCAGAAACCGTACCTTGGGGTAGGTAGATTGGAACGGCGGCACTGGCGGGCAGAGTCGTGGGAACATGGCAGCCGATGGCTCGTCGAAGGGTGCGTCCTTCAGATCGCCAGGTCTTTCAGGTCCGGAACGGTGGTAGAAGCGGGTCAAAGTGCGGCTGCAAGGTTTGAGCTGGCTGGAACATGGCTGCGAAGCTCAGAGGAAGCAGTGCAGCGCGGGTTGCTTGTCCGTTGGTCCGGGGTCATCATATGTTGAGAAATGGGAGAGACGAGACGGTGGCGACGAGCCTGTGCCGAGGCTTAAGCTTTTATTTTAGACGCAGGCGTAGCCGGAGTCACCGGGCCAGGAGGAGGGCCGTTCTGAAATTCATCGTGGCTCGCGCCACACGAGCCTTTGATTTGATGTGCTTCGCTCTCCTAGATACACGGCATGTACCCACTGCGGGGGATTCGCCAAGAATGCAACGCAGACACTGTTAAATGTTATTTTAGGTAAGCTATGAAATTTCAAACAAAAACAAAGAAACTAAATAGCGATATTACGTAATGTATTCAATTTTACTCTAAGTAATATGTTTTTTAGCCTGTATTCCAGACTGCCGTAATAACCTGACGAGAATAATTTAGAAAACCTAAGTTTTCCCTTAACGAAATGATGAATAATTTTTACTACAAGACTAAAATGGTACTCGTTGAATATTTTTAATGAAATTACACACGGCATCAAAGGCATCCTTGTAGCAGTATCCCAAGCCTGAGGCATCGAAGCTTAAAATATTTTTCTCCGATAAGGTCAAGCCTATTGTTGTAAAAGGAGTAATTAGAAATCGAGTTCTCATACGAGAATGTCTTGCAGATAACAAAAAGTAATGTGGTATATTCACCAGTTCTCCACAGAATTGGCGGAGAGGTGATATCGTGAGACCAGCCCTGTACCAGTTATAGTTTAATGGAGGGACACGACATCAAAATCTGGTGATCATCACTCATGATTGTCGAGAATGGCTCCACTGGGATCTCCATGAATATTTTAGGTGATTATATTCCATCCACGTGGTTTTTGCTTCCATCCTATCTGTGTGGATAGCTCATCTTCTAAACCTGATTGCGGTGAAGTATTTTACCACCGGGAGAACCAGCGTTATTGGGAGATCTAGCGATGAGCGGGCTAAGGCGTCGGCCATTTCATTTAATGTTAACCCACAGTGACCTGGTAACTATACTAATTTCAGGTACTTTAGCTAAGACGGAACTAAAGATCATAACGTCGTGATGCACGAGAGGTATGAGAAGTTGTAAGAGCTGTGCATATCGAGAGCAAATTAGTAATTATCATTGCCTTGTTCTCATTCCTCGGAAGTTTTCGCAGGGACATGATGACTGCCATTAGCTCCGCCTCAAAAACAGGAGTGAAATCGGATAGCCTCAAGGCAAATGACCAGCCAAGTGATTGGGAGACTATTCCTACGCCTGCCCTTTCCGCATACGGAAGCATCTGCGGCTATTATGTTACGTGTCCGTGCATGCTGCAGGAAATCTGCTATCCTGTTCTCTAAAAATTTGCGGGATTGAAATGTAGATTGTGGAGAAAAGATCTCGTCATATTCCATATTAAGAATGTGGTTTTAGATATCAAATGCAATTACCTCACTAATGTTGACATTTATACTTGTTAGTTTCTTTTGTACATAGATTATCTGCGGTTTATGAAAACAAGGCCAATGAGTGAGAAAGAACGAATCTGGGCCACTGATGAAAACGTATTCAGCTCTCCTCACTGGTAAGTTGAGAAATTTTAGAAATGTCTGCACTGTTAACAAGCGGAATCGTCAGAGCAATGTAGGAAGACGCGCTTCCTGAAAAATAATATTTGCTGTAAACCTAGCCACAGACACAAGCGCAGAGCTTCCCGCTCCACTGAGAACCAACGGCTAAGCTTTGTACGCAGGTCCTCCTGATAACAAGACACATCCGAATTCTAATAATGGGCACAAATACACTTTGTATAATATTAACATAATATCTCCACGGCTGATATTTCTACTGAATCAAACGCCTTCTCGTAATCTATGAAGGCTATGTATAGTGGTTGGTTATACTCTGAGCATTTCTCTATTACCTGATTGATAGTATGAATGTGGTCGATTGTTGAGTAGCTTGTTCGAAATCCTGCTTGTTCCTTTGGTTGATTGAATTCTAATGTTTTCTTTACTCTGTTAGCAATTACCTTTGTAAATAGCTTGTATACTACAGAGAGCAAGCTGATCGGCCTGTAATTCTTCAAGTCCTTGTCATCTCCTTTCTCATGTATTAAGATGATGTTAGCGTTCTTCCAAGACTCTGGTACTCTTCCCGTCAGGAGACACCTCGTAAACAGGGTAACTAGTTTTTCTAACACAATCTGTCCTCCATCTTTCAGCAGATCTGATGTTACCTGATCCTAACCAGCAGCTTTGCCTCTTTGCATGCTCTCCAAAGCTTTTCTGACTTCTATCATTACTGGTGGGGTGTCATCTGGGTTACTGCTAGTTCTTATAGTATTAAGGTCTTGGTTGTCTCGGCTACTGTACAGATCTCTGTAAAACTCCTCCGCTATTTTAACTATCCTATCCATATTGGTAGTTATTTTGCCTTCTTTGTCCCTTAGTGCATACATCCGACTTTTGCCTATCCCAAGTTTTCTCTTCACTGCTTTGACGCTTCCTCCATTTTTCAGAGCGTGTTCAATTCTCTCCATGTTATACCTTCTTACATCGCATACCTTACGTCTATTAATCAACTTCGAAAGCTCTGCCAGTTCTATTTTGTCTGTTGTACTTGACACTTTCATGATTTGACGCTTCTTAATTAGGTTCTTCGTTTCCTGGGAAAGCTTGCCAGTGTCCTGTCTAACTACCCTGCCTCCAACTTCCACTGCACACTCCGTAATGATACTCGTCAGATTATCATTCATTGTATCTACGCTAAGGTTGGTTTCCTCACTAAGAGCCGAGTACCTGTTCTGCAGCGACACTCTGAATTCCTGTACTTTCCCTCTCAGTGCTAGCTGATTGATTGGCTTCTTGCGTATCAATTTCTGTCGTTCCTTCTTCAAGTCTAGGCGAATTCGAGGCCGTACCATTTTATGGTCACTGCATCGTACCTTGCCAACCACTTCCACATCCTGCACGATTCCTGGGTGTGCACTCATTATAAAGTCTATTTCGTTCTTATTTTCGCCATTAGGGCTCCTCCATGTCCACTTGCGGTTTTCTCGTTTTCGGTAGAAGGTATTCAAAATCCGTAAATTATTGCGTTCTGCGAATTCCACCAGTAGCTCTCCTCTGGCGTTTCTAGTACCGATGCCATAATCTCCTACTGCCTGGTCTCCAGCCTGCTTCTTCCCTACCTTTGCATTAAAGTCGCCCATCACTATAATTGATTGATGTGTGGGGTTTAACGTCCCAAAACCACCATATGATTATGAGAGACGCCATAGTGGAGGGCTCCGGAAATTTGGACCACCTGGGGTTCTTTAACGTGTGCCCAAATCTGAGCACACGGGCCTACAACATTTCCGCCTCCATCGGAAATGCAGCCGCCGCAGCCGGGAATCGAACCCGCGACCTGCGGGTCAGCAGCCGAGTACCTTAGCCACTAGACCACCGCGGCGGGGCCACCCATCACTATAGTATACTGTGTTTTTACCTTACTCATTGCCGATTCCACGTCTTCATAGAAGCTTTCAACTGAAGCGTCATCATGGGTGGATGTAAGCGCGTAAGCCTGTACTACCTTCATCTTGTATCTTTTATTCAGTTTAATTACGAGACCTACCACCCTTTCATTAATGCTATAGTATTCTTCTATGTTGCCAGCTATGTTTCTGTGAATTAGGAACCCCACTCCCAGTTCTCTTCTGTCTGCCAAGCCCCGATAGCAAAGGACGTGCCCATTCTGTAGCACCGTATAGGCCTCATCTGTCCTCCTAACCTCACTGAGCCCTATATTATATCCCATTTAACACCTTCTAGCTCCTCGAATAGTACAGCTAGACTTCCCTCACTAGATAAGGTTCTAGCGTTAAACGTTGCGAAGTTGAGGTTCCAATGGCGGCCTGTCCGGATCCAGAGATTCTTAGCACCCTCTGCTGCGTTGCAGATCTGACCGCCGCCGTGGTCAGTTGCTTCGCAGCTGCTGGGGACTGAGGGCCGCGAGTTATTTGACGTATGCATGTGAGAGGTAGTGGCCAGATACTGCACCAGGGTGGCCAATCCTTCTCTGGTGAGGGAGTGCGTTCCCGGCGGTGGTTACCGGTGAGGCCGCACCCCAGGCCTCTTAATGCAGTTCCATCAACACGCGGATTTTTTTTTAATCCGGTTGGGAACTGCACGGCACCGGGATTTGAGCCACGGACCTCTTGCATGCGAGGCGTATGCTCTAACCACTACGCCATCGCCGCTCGTACGTTCAGTAGAAATATCAGCCGTCATGCAGACACTGCGGAATCAGGACGTAGATGAAGTATATATAAACATTCTGGAAGAAATCTACAGGGGGTCAACTGCTACCATAGTGCTTCATAAAGAATGCAACAGAATACCAATCAAGAAGGGTGTAAGGCAGGGGGACACAATCTCCCCAATGCTATTTACCACGTGCTTACAGGAGGTTTTCAGAAGCCTAGAATGGTAACAGTTAGGGATAAGAGTTAATGGAGAGTACCTTAGTAACCTACGCTTCGCCGATGACATTGAATTACTGAGTAACTCAGGGGACGCATTGCAACTCATGATTACGGAGTTAGACAAGGAGAGCAGAAAGGTGGGTCTTAAAATTAATCTGCAGAAAACGAAAGTAATGTACAACAACCTCGGAAAGGAGCAGCGCTTCGAGATAGGTAATAGTGCACTTGAAGTTGTAAAGGACTGTCTACTTATGGCAGGTAATAACCGCAGACCCGATTCACGAGATTGAAGTAACTAGAAGAATAACTAGAAGAATAAGAATGGGGTAGAGCACATTCGGCAAGCACTCTCAAATTATGTCAGGTAGATTGCCACTATCCCTCAAGAGGAAGGTATATAACATCTGTATCTTGCCGGTACTTGGCTACGGAGCAGAAACCTGGAGACTTACAAAGAGGGTTCAGCTTAAATTGAGGACGACGCAGCGAGCAATGGAAAGAAAAATGGTAGGTGTAACCTTAAGAGACAAGAAGAGAGCAGAGTGGATTAGGGGACAAACGGGGGTTAAGGATATCATAGTTGAAATAAAGAAGAGGAAATGGACATGGGCCGGGCATGTAGCGCGTAGACAGGATAACCGCTGGTCATTAAGGGTAACTAACTGGATTCCCAGAGAAGGGAAGCGGGTTAGGGGGAGACAGAAGGTTAGGTGGGCAGATGAGATTAAGAAGTTTGCGGGTATAAATTGGCAGCAGCAAGCACAGGACCGGGTTAACTGGCGGAAAATGGGAGAGGCCTTTGTCCTGCAGTGGACGTAGTCAGGCTGATGATGATGAATATCTCCACGTACGCCAAATTTGCGATAACTCATTCTTCGCAGTAAGCCTAAAGCCCGTTGAGCCTTAGCCGTAATGTACTCTCTCTGTGGACTCCAGTTAGGTTTTTCATTGTACAGCACACCCAAATATTTGAAGGAGCCTACTTGCGGAATAGGTTCCTGATTATATACAATATCGATGGAAATGGAATCGGCTATGGGAAACGCCAAGAGAGCACACTTATTTTAATTTAAAGCCATTGAAATCGACTGCAGCCATCTTTCTAGCATGCTCAACTATATTGTAATTTTTGCTGTAGAGCATAAATATCGTTGTCAGCAGAAGAGAAGGTTATATTATCAGCATATATATAGGCATAAGTATCCTGGCAGTTTGGTATGAAACTCAAGAGTATATCAAATAGCAGAGGTGAAAGAACTGCTCCCTGGGAAACTCCGTGATTCTGTTTGTATCTAGATGACGAGCATCCATACTTGACACAATAAAATTGATTTTTTGATTTTCAGAGGACGTCGTAAAGTCTACGATCATATGCCTCTTTTGCTTTAGCGACTGTGTGTTTAAAATTAGCTGCTATAAATTTATAATCAGAGCAGTTTTTAGAGGACTGATTGTGAATAAGCTGCTTCCAAGCTGCCTGGTGACGGCAGTGATCTCGTGTGCAATCTTCATTCCATTAAGGACTAGAGGGCGCCCTTTCGGCCTACTCAACAGTAAATTCAGCTCGTTTATGGGCTCTTATTATAATTGTGTTCAACTTCATCGCTTTTAAATCATTAGTCTTGTCGGAGGAAGTAGATAAAGATGATGTTAGGTTATCTCTAAATTTTTTGTAGTTCACAAAGACTTGAGGGCAAGGAAGGGTTCTAACGAAAAAAATTTCAAAACTTATAGGAAAATGATCTCTAATTGTGGCACAGTTAAGCACTGTCCGGGACGAGCTCGAAATAGTCGAACTTACCAAACTTCAATCTAAGGCTGATCGACATCGATCACGAATAAATAGGGGGGGGGGAGGTTCTGGTGTTTAAGCACGATAGAATAATATCTGTTGCCCACTCACAGAGACGTTTACCACACTGATCAGTTTTTGAAACCCCAACACGTGTGATGAGAGTTAAAACCACCGACTACCATTTTCTCATTACGCCATGATCTGATTGCCATATCCAATCGTCTAGTGTCTTGTACACCGTCCGTAAAGTACAAATTAACTACAGAGAAAGACTGGCAACCAGATAATGTGACGTCCATCGCAAATATTTCGCATTCTGGGGACATATACTTGTTCGAGATTTTGGCCTTTAAACTGATTCTGTTAGAGACGAAAACTGCTAGTCCTCCATCTCTGGACTTGCGGTCTAGCCTGAACAAATGGTAACCGGTTAAATGAAACGATTTATCTACAGAGCCATGTCCCCTGCAATGCAATCACATCTGGGGTCTATTTTGAAGACAAATATTATAGATCAGTTATTGAAGAGTGAATTGATCTGCAATTCCTATGGAGAATCCTAATCGACCCTATTTTTTGAAAAAAATCACCTCCGCGACTGTCTTATCCAGAATGGTTTCTATAAAAAAATTCTATATTTGAGAGGCTTGTCTTGTCCTTTAGGCATTTTTTTTGTTTTCGCATGCTTTAGTGAGGATTTTTATCGATAGAGGAGACCTGGTATGGTTTAGTGATCTAGGGTTCATCTCCATGTCATCACACTCCTCCGTTTCGTCATTTACATCATTTCTTTGGTTCTGGATGTGTCCACTTCATTAATCAGTCGTGGAAGCTCTGCATTCTAAGAGATTAAATCATTCACCGGCGTTCCAAATATATGAGCCATTTTGTTAGTCGAAATTTGAGATAGAGTCTCACAAATGTTTGCAACAAGGCACTCCAAAGTCTTTTCCATTGTTTTTTCGACCACTTCCACTGTGAATTGAGACAAAAATGCATCTGATAACGTGGTATGACGGGCTGCTACACCTGCATAACGCTGACGTCTAGCCTGCATTTCAGCTAAGGCCTATTTTCTGGAGCAGCGTCTGCGATCTACAATTTCGAGAATTTGAATTTCTCGAGCCTTGGTAGAGCAATTTCAATTATCCACACTGTGCGCTTTATTGCATATACGACATTTTTTTCTTTGCTCTGACACTAATTTGCGTCGTGAGGCTCCCCGCACATCTGGCATTCAAGAGCAGACCTACAGCCTTTCACCGTGTACACCAGCATTTTACGCACTGCAGTGGTCGAGGCGGGAGCGGTTCGACTCGATAGATAAGGGGCCACGCCTTCATTTCCATTCGTCAGCTTGATCCAGCGAATGTCACAATCACCGACTTCGTAGGGACTTTGGTCTTATCAACCGCACGGCTACACCTATGAACGGAGATTGCACCAGCTGCTGCAACCATCTCCAGTACCTTCGATTGAGTCAAACTAACGTCTACGCCTCGCACATACCCTTTCACGCATGGTAAGTGATAAAGGATGAATGCGCTCACCGGGTTGGAGGCCAACAGAGCACTTCTGGTGGTCTTGGACACAAAGCTGGTCTGACGACAAAAAGGGGATACCACCCTTGCCGAACTGTCAGACCTCTGAGATACTCTGAAAATGACCTGTGGCTGCTCACAGCTCAGCTTGAATTACTTTCGAATTCTTCATCAGTATGGCACCCTCATATGTTGGGACCAGAGCCACAGGAACTGCATGAAGAGATGCTATTACACAAGAACAGGTCCACGGAGGTCTCCTGCGGTGAAAGAGAAGCGGACCAGAGGAAAGCCCCTGGTCCGGGTGAGGAAAACGGCATGCCTGAACTTACAAGCGCAAAAAGCACTCACTGATCGATAATAGCGCTACAAAGCACTATATAAGAATGAAATTGGGCGGCAAACACGCAAACTATGGCCACAACTCCCAAACGGGTATACGGCTGGTACAAACGCCGGGTCTAGAGAAGACCGGCACGTCGAGGCGGGAAATCAGCCCCGCGCCTCGCTCCTTTTTCGGCGCGGCCACCTGGCCAAATCTAGCGTGGCGCTACAGTATATTACTGGGCTGGCACCCAGCGGACCCGAGTTAAAGCCACACTGTGTCATTGGTGCAAGGTTTTTTTTTATAATTTCGTGTGATGAGGTTACGGACACCGGCAGCGGGGGCGGCGGACAACATGCGACTGCGCGCGACCCGAGTTGTGATCTCATAATAGCTTTAGCTGTAATAAGTAAGAGCTAAACACGGACACACGCGCACACACAAAATCAGTCCACTCAGAGGCGTTCCGACAGGTCAGTAGTTCGCAAGAATCTCAGTAGTGCTTGCACGGCCTCCTTCTGTGATGATGAGTCATGAAGATGGCGCAGTATACTTTCTTTTGACAGCGGCTGGTCATCTAACTTGTTTTGTGTATTAATCGTATTGCCTTTCTAGGTTATATTCTGTGCAGGCACACAGGACGTGTCGAATTGTCTCTTCATCTCAGCACTGTGGCTGTGCACACTACGAAGATGTGTGTTGTCCGTACTAGAGAGAAATATTGATTGGTCGTTGTCTTCTGTATGGGTGGAACGGGAAGCTTGATCAGCCCTGGTCCGGGACGGCTCAACTCACAAAGAGGCCGCTGCCAAAGTACGACGCCAGCGGTATCGTCGTCGGAGACCACTGAAGCAAGGTCTGCACCTCACCAAATGATCGCCGGCATACCACCTCAAGCGTCCAGACACGCCGACCACAAATCATCCAAGAAAGACAAAAGCATCACCGGTTCGCTTGACGCATGGCCAGCGTTGCCGACGATAGACCCGCCGTCAGAGCCACCGCATCGCTCGTCTACAATCACTTCGGAACGTGAACGCGGTGATATTCGAGATAAGGAAATCGTAGCCATTGTAAAGGCCCTCATGAGTGCCATTCTCATGCTCCTCACTAACAGTGACAGTTCGACTGCTAAGAGTGCACTTTAGTTAGTGAATGCGCTGAAGCCGGTTCTATCTAGTCTGGAAAAGCACTATGGCTCCTCCTCCGCAAGCCTTTCGTAAAGGAGTCAAAGAAGCTTAAATTTTTCAGTGGAATGTCCGAGGCCTCTAGCCCCGTATATCTGATATCCGACCATTTGTGTTCACATACCAGTTCCCAATTATTATTATCTGTGAGCCACGGCTACACAATTCAATACGACTATCCAGATACTAAGCCTCCAAGTCCACTACCTGCAATGAACAGAGTAAAGCCGTTGTATATCAGGTGCGACCTTACCTATATCGAGCACTCTGTAGCACGTCACGATGACAACCAGTATGTCTGTGTGACAGTAAAACGTACAGACCTTAATTTCACGCTAGTAGGCGCATATATATCACCTTCAAGCTTTTTTGAATCTGAACGACTACGTGCACTGCTAACAAACACACCTGGACCATGGACTATCACCGGAGATTTCAACCCTCACCAACCACTATGGGGAAGTCAGAAGATAGACCGTCGCGGGAGGCAAGTATTTTCTTTGCTTTGGAGCAGCAGCTGTTTTGTGTAAACTACGAAAGCCCAACGTTTCTGAGGGAAACGATATACAGCAGCTGCCTTGAATTGACATTTGTTGATGATTGATTGATTTGTGGGGTTTAATGTCCCCAAACCACCGTATGATTATGAGAGACGCCGTAGTAGAGGGCTCCAGAAATTTCGAACTCCTGGGGCTCTTTAACGTGCACCCAAATCTGAGCACACGGGCCTACAACATTTCCGCCCTCATCGGAAATGCAGCTGCTAAAGCCGGGATTTGATCCCGCGACCTGCGGGGACTTGACATTTGTGTCATGATGCCTAATTGGAAAGGTTCAGTAGTTCGCAGATTATGAAACTCATAGAAGCAACCACATAACAAGGAAGAAAAGGATGAAGGAAGAAAGAAAGAAAGAAAGAAAGAAAGATTGAAAGGAAGATTGAAAGAAAGAAAGAAAGATTGAAAGAAAGATTGAAAGGAAGAAAGAAAGAAAGAAAGAAAGGATGGATGGAAGGAAGGAAGGAAGGAAGGAAGGAAGGAAGGAAGGAAGGAAGGAAGGAAGGAAGGAAGGAAGGAAGGAACCAAAGGGAGAAGGCAGGGAGGTTAACCAGAAAGGCATCTGTTTGGCTACCCTACACTGGGGAATTAGGGAAGGGCACAAGAAAGACGAGAAAGAGGGAACAGAGGAAAAAAAAAGAGAGACTGACAGTAATTTTACTGCGGCGTCTAGAACTCCACCACATGTCGGAGGCGTTCACACAAACCCGTCTTTCTCAAGAAACACAGCAGGGCTTTCACTGCCTTGTTGGCTGTCGAGGGATGGGGACGTTGCTGTAATAGCACCTGCACAAAAAGAGGACGATCGTCCAGTCACCGCATTGCGTTCGCAAGTACTTGTCTGTCTGAGGCAAATCGAGGACAGTGTGGCACAGCAGGTGTTCGATATTTTCATCGGTGCCGCAAACATCGCATGCCGCACTGTCAGTCATTCCGATTAACGCGGTATAAGCTTTCGTGAAAGCAACTCCCAGCCAAAGCGCCTCTCCCCCTTCTTCAAGAACCACGCATTCATTGTTTGGCGCGGCGTTATTGCAAGTGATTGACATCAAGAGCTAACTCGGTGGCGTGGTTTGCTGCATCCGCCCGTTCGCGATACCCGTTCACAATTTAGCGCGTCTTGGAAGGCTGCCGGATCATCAGTACGCAATGACTGCCGGTGCTCGCCCTCCCGGGCCTGTTTTTGTGCCAGAACGACACCCAGGGCCTGGCAAATGTGAGCTCTCTCACTGTAGGCGCTCTTTTAGAGTTGTCCGTGGCATGCCTATGTGGAAAGTGTCAGGAGAAACTGATGGTGGTGGTGGTGGCGGTAGTGGTTCGTTGAAGAAAGGGAACAAGACGCTTATTTCTGCAGCCCTTAACGGAGCACGGCGCAGCGTCTTGTAGGGGGTGGGAGGAGGGGGGTATAAAAGAATATAGTAAAGATGAAGTAAGAAAAAGAAAAAAGAGGGGCAACGGCGGCAAGGTAGAGAACAAGAAAGAGAACAAGAAAGAGAAGAGATAGAAAAGTTGGGATCCGGTCGAAGGAGTCCAAGGACAGGGCACAGCTCAGTAAGACCTGCACGGCGTCAGGAGACCGCGGAGGGCGAACCAGTTGGCAGGAGCTACGCTGTCGTCGGAGATCGCGGGGGCGCGTCCGATCAGATTGAAATTCTCCGAGCGAATCGAAGCGGATGCACGCGTGCTCTGCACCACAGTGCGACGAGATGGACGACGTCACTCAAAACGCAGCCAATGGCGCGTGTGCTTGAGTACGACACTGAGAATGACGTAACTGATAGGACAGTCATTGAAGACCGCTCGTGAGTGAGAAGAACTTCATTATGGTCCAGTGCAGGCGTTGAGGTTGCCACGCGCCACCTGACTTCGTGTCAAGTGTGCCCGCGCCATGCGCGCGGGCACACTTGACACAATGGCGCGGGCACACAGGACGGCCAGGATTTGGTCCTGAAGTTCTGGGCTGCGTAGAAGCACATCCCACTCGGCTTTGCTGTAAGTCGGTCCAAGTGATCCGTACTCCCAGAGCATGTGTGCTAATGTAGCGCTCTGCCGGCAAGCGGCGCAGGCGGCATCGGGGAATTGGTGAGGATAAATTGCATTCAGGTATGCTAACGACGGGTACGAATGTGTTCGAAGTAAGCGCAACTAGACGGCCTCTGCTCTATTGAGTTTTGATTGTGGCATTGGGAATGCCCGCCTCAACATTTAGTAACGATGTCCCGCGTCGTCGGCACTAGAGCCGTTGCCCAGATCGAGAGCAGCGCGGCCGGTGAGCGCGCACGCTTCTGTGTGGGTCGACTCGTTCGGGTTCAGTGCAACGCCGTTTACGGAGCCGACATGCGTGGGGAACCAATATAAGGTGCGATGGACAATCCTATCGCTGGTTGAGCTCATGAAGATTCTGGTGGCCTGTGTTAATATGCGTCCCTTTTGAAAGGCTTTGACTGCGGATTTGCAGTCGCTGTATACCTGTATACCTCTTCGCACCGACCATTTAGCAGAACGAGTGTGATGGCCACTTGTTCGGCCACCTGGGGGTTCGTTTTGCGTACCGTGGCGCAGTTCGTAGTCGAGCCCGTCTGGTCCACCACCACCGCTGCGAACTTCTTGCCGTCTCGATATGCTGCAGCGTCAACGAAACTTGCCTTTATGCCAGCCTTTTTCAGTTACTTCAAAACTTGCTCGCGCTTGGTGTGCACAACTCTGCTGCCGAGATAGCGGAAACTCAGCAACGCTCGCAGCTGGCTCGGTTGTCCGCTCGTGACACCACTGCTACAGTGACTAGAATAGGGAAGTGTGATGAGCGGCAAGCGGCGCCTATGGATTGCACTAAAGCCTCTGAGGAGGAGCCTCGTGGTGGCGCGCGCAGTCGTTTATACGTTGTTTGCGCGTTTTCGACAGTTTGGTCGGGTGCGTTCGTCCTCATTTTTTGTATTGCGGTGGTACTGTGACACCAATGCTTCTGTATGCACTCTCATGGCACGAAAACAAAGGTCATTGCTTCATCCTGGGTGCACTACAGGCTATACAAGTCAGCTAAAAAGAGGAATGCGTTGTTCGGTGTTCCAAAGCACAAAGCTTTGTTTGCGCAGTGGCAGAGAGCAATCCCGTGCGCTGACAAGCTGCTTCAAGAAAACTCAGCTGTGTGCGAGCTGCATTTTGACGAGAGGTACATCTGCCGGCACTTTGAGCACACTGTGTATGGTGAAATTGTCCGCTTTGAATGGGGTAGGCCCATAGGCGCGCGCAGGACTCCTGTTCAGTTCAGGGGGGGGGGGGGGGTTGAAGTTCAAGTTGAAGTTTATTTTAGGCAAAAGGAAAAGCGGTACAATAAAAGAAGGAAATGCACAAATTGTCTTTTTGTCTAGGGGACCAGGGAAAAGGCTTAAAAGCCTCACAAAGCGCCTGCCCCCTGTAAACTCAAAACCCACCAAAATAACAGAACGCCCAGTGTAAAGTAAACATAAATGTGTTGCTACATGCAAATCACATCTGTGCGAGGATAAAAAAGGTTTATTGTAGCGCCCCCGTCTCCATTAAACCAGTGTATGAGGCAGATTTCGCGCCCCCCCCCCCTTTTAGGTGACTAAAAGAGTGGCCCACCACGCAGTCAATGTATAGAGCAGATTTAGCACCCCCCCCCCCCCGTTCCAGGTGACTAGGGGGGGGGGGGGGGGGGCGCCCACCCCCTCTGCCCCCTCGTGCGGATGCCTATGGGTAGGCCTTCCCGAGAAGCTAATCGCATTTGTAGATGCCCTTGAGACCAGCTTCTCAAAGAGGTTTAGCAATAACGAGCTTCACGGTGACAGCTTGAATGAACGTGTTTCCTGCTTGCTAAAAAAAAAGTGATGCCACACTAAGATGGTCCGATCCTCACCAATTAAGTGAACAAGTTTTTTCTGCTCACGCATTTGCATTTTTACACAAAAGCACTCCACAAGGAGCGAGCATCTTCCCGTCAAAAGAGGAAGTACCTGAAGCTCGGGCGCGTCCCTTAGGCTTGCAGCCCAAGGGAAACACTGTTCTGTGGGGCGCTTGTAGACTATAAAGCTTTTTTTTTCTTAGGGATAAAAACAGACGCGCGACCAATTATTAAGAGTACAATGTTGTAATCAAATTGTGAATCACTACTCGGAAACGCATTGTATGAGGACCATGCAGCAAATGAAAGGTTTTCATCAAGATACTGCATGCTCGTGATTCTCGTCCGAGTTTGACCTCACGAAAGATGGGGCTTTATTTACATATTAGTGCTTGAGGAAATGATGGTTCGCCGTGGAAGGTGCTGCAAGCAACGGCTCACAGGTGAGCTTATCGTTCCACTCTTCTACCACTTAACATCGACAAACTGTTTCAGTGTTGTCATGCGCTCACTTTCGGCACCCTGTCAATATTTTTGTTTAGTCGCACACCCGCGTAGGCATCCTGTAATTCCAGAAGCTTATTAACATATTTTCTCAGTTGCCATTTGAGGCCATGCATGAACAACAAGACATTAAATTTCAAATGTTTTACATTGCCCACACGCGTGGCTGATTCCCGTCTCTGCGCAACGCATAGCCGGCTTGGATGATGTGATGATGATGATGATTTGTGGCTTTGCCCTTTGAAACTGGTGAACACATATATGTTGTGTTCCAGCGGAGGTATATAAAGAAAAGAACATACAAAAAAGATCGAAAGCACAAAGAAGTGTTCCTTTTTGGCACCACTTCTACCACTGTTGGAGGCTTGTCTTTGTGGTGGAAACTGCTTTTGCATTCCTGTCCTTCGAGGCCAGCGCCTGAGGTAGTGTAGTGGCCTCTGGTGGGCCGGGTGAGAGTTTTTGGCATTGTAGCACCAAGTGCTCAACTGTCTCCAGTTCCGCTCTGCGCGCTCCGCATAGGGTCGAGTGGATGCTTGGGTCGAAGTGGCTGCGGTATGTGAGTGTGCGAAGCGGTCCTGCGTGCGCTTCGAAACAGTAGCCCACTTCCACCACTGTTGTCATACACAGATATCGGGGCGATGGCCTCCTTGTATGTACGATACAGCTGAACTGTACTCTTCTGCTGCATCAAGATTTCCCATTGTGCATTTTCGACTTCGCGTATCCGTTTCCGGACTGCTGCTGAAAACTTGTGCTCCATGGTTTCGATTGTTGAGAGGTCCAACATGTCGTATTTGCGTCGAAGAGAGTAGAGTCTGTTCGATTACTGCGTTCTGAGTCCCACGAAGTGCAGGTAGCGGAACATACGATGGTGCCACCGCTTATCGTTCATGAAGCGTATAGGCGTCCTTCATAAACGATCTGGCTCGTGGCTTCCCGCGCCTCGTACGTAGACCAACCCATGTCCCCCTGGATGGCCTCCACTGCAACTTTTCCATAGCAGCTCAATGCCAAACAGCCCACCTCCCTCTGGCCTCGCTCCAGCCACTCACGGGTCTTGCTGGACAGGCATATTATGGCATTTGCAAAGGTCAGACATGGTACATGGATCGATTTCCACAGACCTCGCACCAATACATATCTGTTGCAGCCCCAGAGGCTTCTCCGGAGCAGAATGCAGCTCGCACGCTGGGAGGTCAGCCGCAATCCATCCTCGTGCCTCGAGAATGGGTCTTCTCCCGTGCCTATGGTCACCCCCAGATACCGGTATTCTGTTGAGAAACGCAACATGTCTCCACTAGGAAGTTCTAACGGGAGGTTTGTGTCCACATCTCCAGCAAATTGGACAACATCCGGCTTCTGAGACGTGCAAACGTCTGCCAGCGCCACCTGGTGGTTCTCTCCCAAGGCGGCACGTGCTAGCCAGCGCGTTCATCACACTTCGCTATTCTAGTCACTGTACCACTGCCGGAAAGTTTTTCGCTTCTCCTTGCCATATGCAGCTTTCGCTGTAAAACGCACGTTTCTACATTCACTGGTCGTTATCTTCTGTGTATTGTGGCGTGCTGTGTCCTGTTAGTAATCAAAGCAAGAAGGTTTCAAAGCACAACAAACTATTTAACTATTTGCTACTATGGCCCACAGGGGCGAGGGCCAGGGACGCGGGACGGGGAGGCGAAGTCCATGAGCTGGAGCTGCAGCAATCGGCCAGCACTAGTGGCAGCCTTTATTCTTCGCGCAGTCGATGGAGCTCTCTACGCAGGCTGCCCTTTTTAAACCACGCAGTTGGGACACGCGCTCCACCACTCCGCCGCAGGCGGCGCTATCTCGAGAAAGCCGGCACACGTGATTCGAACAAACCTTATGCAAAAGACGCCACGCCCCACAGCAGACAGATGGCATCATGCTTAGACGCCTGTCGCCTTTAATGTTGTGTGATCTGAATCCCCTCTCCATCCGCCTCGTTATCACCCTCTTCGCGAACCAACCCCCGCATCTTGTGCCCGTCGTGAATAAATTAAGTTTGGACAAAAGGTACGAGTACGGACAGGGTGGGCAGGTTGAACGTGGAGGCGGGGGAGTTGTCTTTGACAAACACAATACCGCTAAAGATCCATAGAGGACGCGGCGACGTATACGTACGAACACTTGTTAGGAGGACCGTCGCCTGTCTTGTTCTCACGCGCTGGAGATGACAATTTCCCGTAGAGTAGCGGACACAAAACAGCGTCGTCACTCTCTTCCTCCTTCTTCCAGGGCACGTGTACTGCGGGAATGCCCCACACCACCACTGCCGCCGCTGCAGACAGGGATTCGTTTTTATCGTCGCACCGGGACCATCTCTGTGTCCGAGCACCGGAACGCGCACCGTCTCGGCCGCTTCCTCTCAGCATTGAAAGAAGCCCGATCGGAGGAAGCCAGTCACTTCTAACGAACCCCGCCTGTACTTGCGTGCTTTGTGCACGGTATATCTTTCCCCACAACGGTCGCTGGCCGCCAGTCACTCAAGGCTTGCGCCTTGCGACGCTTTCGCTCTGCTGCAGCGTGATGAAAGAGACGCCACCGTTTCTCTGATGTTACGACGGCGCCTCAGGCCTAGGTCACTGTTTTAGGCTAGCGACGTAGTCCGTACGTGGCGGTCGTGGACTGGCGTTGTGGCGCACCTCGGGCAGAATGGCGTCAGCTCGAAAGTGCGTGCTGACAAAGCAATCGGCTTTCGTTCGCTCAGTCTCTTGTCTGCGCTTGCTCATTTATGTAATACATTGATAACGTACTTCCCGCACATTTATCAAGATGGAAAGAACAATAGATATATGTCAAAAAAGGCGAATTCGATAACGGCGTCCACATGTTAAGAGAAATGACGAAGTTCATTCCGTATGGTGTTACAGATTGGGGAAGAGGAGACAAGGCGTCACTTAGACCAGCTTAAGCTAACACCCTGATGGTGATGCTGATGGTGTCTCAATACATGGTTCGAGCTCAGCCATTCGTCACTTTCCTTTTCTCACGGTATTTCCTCCCCAACCACCTCTATGTTGCGTGCTTCACCTTCAAGGGACTTCCCACGCATGCATACTTCTTAACACAATCTTCGGCATCCCTTATCGCCACCAGTTGTTTAAAGGCTGACTACTTTGGGAAGAGGCTGGTGACAAAAAGGTTTTAGTGTTATCCGATTAAGATTATCCGACCGCAATGATTATAATCAGAGACAAGGGGCGATCATAGGGAGAAGCAGTGCCTTGTTTACCCGATTACTTGATGAGCGATAAATTGTGTGTTAAATTGACCCTTTTGCGCGCGATGGTTGGCCACATATCTAAAGTTGCTGGTTCGGACTAGAATTCCGGGACGGCTTTCTGCTCTCCCATAGTAGAGTACAACGTACTTTAAATCGTTAAACACTTTTTCTAAACAAAGCCGACACAAAATATGCGTCATAGAGTACGCGCAGTCACTACACAGCATTGAACTTTAATTACAATTAAAAAACATTAAAACCAACCCTTTCTTTTTCTCAAAGTAGCCCACCAGCTTTTAAGCATGAGCCGCTACAGAGGTAGCCCAGAAAGAAGCGAGCACTTATTATCGAGTCCTAGAAGGTAATCCTCGAATCAAATAAGCAAGAGGTTTCGCTGTAGCCTTGCACCGACTGGAGCGCCAATGACGAAGTTCAAAGTCGCCGAGGTATAGAATGAACGCGAGTCGATGGCGAAAGTGACCTTCGTGCGGAGATCAGCGTGAGCAATTCGTTAGAAGGATACACACAGCGTTGCCTCGAAGTCATTTCGAAACTGATATTGTTCATTGGCTGGCCCGCTACGGCATGTCGGCCACGCATCTTCGTTAAGTTATGATACTGAGAAACTGTCGGCGAAAGCCGTCAATGCCTTTCATTTATCTGCGATTTTGTTTTGCCTCTTAAGGATAGCAAAAGGACGACGGCTGCTTGTAAATGCTTTCTGCTTATGAGGCGGTCGGTAGGAATGATTAACAGCAAAGCGTCTGCATGTTTCGGCACATGTAGATGTCTGTACGATCGAATGAAGACGTCCAGCGCTAAGGAACTCGTTCGCCTGTCTTATTAACGCTGTGTTTGCGAAGGCTATTCGCATGAGTCAGATCGCGCAACAGTAAACGATTCGAAGGAATCGATCTTACTCTCTAAATGCTTCTATTTACAGAATATAAACAATGTTAATGGATGAGTCTACACACGGTCATTGACATTGAACATATGACAGCGATTCGGTAGATAGAAGTTCTTTTCCTAATATACGCTTAATGAGAACTAACAGACGATGATGCCCTTGGCATCATTTTTGACGTCTGTTAAAAAAGTTTGGTTAGCCAACGAAGTGAAGGTCCGAGCTGCACGATAGAATGGCAGGTGACCCATCATGCCGATAATAATTTTATACGCGTTCACTACAGGAGCTTTGCCACTCACGCTATCACGCTCGAGGAATGTTGATTACCTTGCCTTAGAATAGTTACCTGGAAACAATGGTGCCCAGACAATCCCGTCTCTTTCCTCATCTGCCCCCTCACACCCACTTTGCCCAACATAACGTATCAATTAATTTCCAGCTCCTTATTGACACTTGCCGTGGATATCTTGCGTCAGTAATTGAAATTATTAGTAAGCATAATCCAGCGTCCATATTCTACGAAAGTCGGCATTTCAACCTATTCCCCCCCCCCCTCCAAAAAAAAGTACTGAAATTGAGATGACCGTGGCTGGATATCTGAATTTCCAACTTTTCTTTGCTCAATATCTTGAAGAAAACGTTTTTTAGAAAACAACAACATCCAAAGAGGCAAGTTACTTTGCCGCATTTGT
Source organism: Rhipicephalus microplus (assembly GCF_043290135.1). Classification (NCBI taxonomy): domain Eukaryota; kingdom Metazoa; phylum Arthropoda; class Arachnida; order Ixodida; family Ixodidae; genus Rhipicephalus; species Rhipicephalus microplus. The sequence goes on from NC_134702.1 coordinate 51,634,055, forward strand.
ACGTTCGTAGCCAAATCTTCCAGTTTTAATATATAATCGCAAAAGAGAGCTGCCGTGACCAACAGAATGCAAACACGTTGAATGTATACCAAGGACTACGTCAATGACGAATTATTTAAACGAAGAAAACACAAAATTTTTAACTACCACTCGAACAACGCCGCTTAATTAGCTCGGATGACTCACTGTATTTGTGTTCGTCTTGTAAACAAGTACTTACGGTGCCCTACTGCTAGATTCCTTGTTGCAGTGTTCATGTGGAAGTGTGGGAGGATCGCATCAACAAGAAAACTTCGATTACGCCCAGATTAGGGGAGATAATCCCATTTGTTCATTAATACACACCCGGTGGTTCCACGATTTGGTCTTCAATTTCGCTTCCCCGCGTACGTGTTCTTAACACGTCGTTGAATTCAGGACGATTTGTGTAGCCAACACAGGAGCAGTGACTGGGGTTGTTTGAAGATGTTGCATCTTTTTCTGCTAAAGTTGTTTTACTTGCATTTTGCTGGTTGTAAATTGTACATGCTGCGTAATTGTGTTAGTCATTTGCGTTCATGTGTGTCTGTACATATGCCTTGTATTCCTCTTACCCCCTTTCTCCAGCGTAGGACTAAGCTGGTCTAGGAAGTACCACCCCCAGTTTTTTTTCCTCTCTCATCTTCTTGTTATTTATTTTTGTGTAGTTATTTTAATGGTAGTCACTTTTCACTCTTCTCACTGTGACTAAGTTAACTTGCATGCATTCCGTACGCAGGAAGCCCTAATTGAATTCACCCTCCGACTCTGGGATTTCTTCCCACATGTTCAATTTTCAACGCCAGCTTTACCTTTACGAATAAAAAAATTTAAATCCATCTTTGCGTCACGCATCATCTGCGACACAACTACCTACCTAATTACCACTGCATATAGCCTCACTGCCACTCCTGTGGTGGCTGAGCACCGCGGGCCAACGGCGCTGAAAGGGTGGGGGGAGGGGAAAGGGGCACTCTCGCAGGAAGGGAGCGGTTATTTCATGGTTATTCATGACCTATGAGTAACCCATAGAACGCCACTACAGGATCTCTCTCTCTCTCTACATCATTCGCAAATTTTTGTATGGAAGCCGGGAGACGCGCGCGTCTGCTTGTTTCAATCGCAGGGCCTCCGCCGTCAATATACCTTTATTATTTCTCGTTTATTTTTATGTACTCGTGATTTCGGGCGACTCAGGGCGTGTGCCGTCTGTGTACTCTCGGGTTTTGTGTGAACACGAAGGTCGCCTTGTCCGGGACAAGTTTTTTCTCGCGTTTTTTTTTTTTTTTCATGTCGGGAAGAAAAGAAGTATGAGGTCTCTACGAATGGCGCGCGGTTGACGATGCGAGGTGGCTTCCAGAGAAGTGATTTGCGAGGCCTTTGTGTGTCTGCGCGTAAGCGGGTGAGGTTTGCCGACGAGTTTGCGCGACGGTGTACGCACTCAACGTGGGTGCAAGAGAAGAGAAAAGAAATGCCATTAAAGTTAACCTTACGTGCCGCAAAACGGTTAGTGAACGGACGCCTGCGTTTAGGTCGTCCAGCCATGTGGACGGAGCGTGGATGACCGTACTACGAGTAACGCCTGCCCCGATGACATTTATGCAGGAAACTGGCGCGGCGTAGTGGTGCATCACCGCGGCCCAGCCACTTTACTGGTTATACACGTGGCCGGCCAATTTCGCATACGTAGTTTTGTTTTCAATTTTTTTTAATCACTATCTCATTATGGTGACGCAATTTTTGCGTCTGCATAATTTACCTGCGTTTTGCCTTCTACATGTGTGTTTTTATTTTGCCCTGAGACGAACGCAAGAAAAAGAGAAACGTAATAATTTCACGAGTTTTGCGCACAAAAATCAAGATATAACGATGTGGTTCTGGCAAGTTCGACCACGTGCGCTGCTTTTAACGTGCACCAAACCATTTGTCGGCCATGAAAGTGTGGCCGGATCTAATCCGCGTTCTCGGGGTCAGTATCCAAGCGCCACCGTACTATTGAGGTGGACTCTAGTTAAAACAGCACAAAAACAACGCGTAGTGATGGAAAGAAGAAGGCTAGAGATTATTACTACGTGAATAGGACGCCACAGTCATTCTTTTGCGCTTGAGAGAAACGGGAACAGGGGATAATTGAACACGCTACAACACATCACAGGAACTCATGGATATATGACAACGTAAATGGTGTCGTAGATCGATATAACATGAACACAGTTATTGCCTGTTTCTTGAAGCGCCTACGGTGGTACTGTCGTCGGGATATCAGATATACATCGAGACTGTATATATACTGTGTACGCCAATTGTGTATTTGTAGTGATTTCAATTATGTTCTTTACGTGTTGGTTGTTGGTATTGAGGCCAGGCGCCTATCAGCGGCGGGAATTATAGCGACTGCCATGTGTCAGTGATGAAACGTGGAAGCTAGACGTGTAAAGAGGAAGCTTGGGATGAACCCACACTTGTAGCGAGGTGGGCAGCTATGAATCATGGATTCGATGCCCGTAGTTTTGTGGACAGTCACCGCCGCGGTGTGGTTGCAGCACTGCACATACATGTAAAGAATATGAATTAATGTTCGGGCGTGTTTCTCATGGAAATTGAGTGCGACCGTTGGAGCAGTGATATTGCGTAGCAAAATATCTTCGGGCGAGAAGCCACTTACTAGCCTTTCGCTGACATACCAGGCCAAGTATCCGCACGTTCTTCTAGCACCTCTTCCACGGCAACTGCATAGAGGATTTGAAGGTGGTCATCAATTATCTGCATTTAAACTTGGTCATCAATCATCTGTACGAGTTAAGACGTCGTATTGGGTAAAATATAAGACAAGGAAAGGCAAGTCCCTTAATGAATTGAGTCAACTCCACACGGCAAACAGTTATTCGGACGTCTTGTAGAAGGACGAATGAGAGACAAAATACTGAAAACAAAAAGGCAGTAAGAAGGAAAAAGAAGAAGCAGAGAATGAGAGAGAGAGCGCATGTGCACGGTCAGCGTAGTGCTTTAGTAGATCAACACCTTTGGCGGATGTTTGAAAAAAGAAGAGTTCATGATTCAGAGTACTATACGAAATCTACTATTGAACGCTAAACCAACCCACAAAACGCTTGTTTGTTTATAAAAAAATTACAGCATATCCACGGAGTGCATGAAGATGAGTGGGCTGAAGCGTCCATCCGTCCGTTCATTCTTGCTTCCATTCATCCGTCTGGGCATCCGCCTGTGCGTCCAGCCGTGCGTTCATCCCTGCGTTCATCCGTGCATCTATCCCCGAGTTTCTCCATGTGTCTATCCATCCATCCATCCGTACTTGCTTCTCTCTGTCTGTCCATCCGTCCATCCATCTAGTGAAACCTCCAAGTACCACCATAACGAATCTTTTCATCATCATCTTCAGCATATAAAAGTACCGAGAGGTGGCACTCACGCACTTTCTTACGGCCTGCTGTTGGCGTCTTCCCACCTTTCACCTCCTCTAGTTCATGGCTATATACTAGTTCACTGTATTCATGGCACTGCAGCCAAACACTCGCTAAACCTGTGTGTTTAGAAGAAGTGTTTAACGATTTCAAGTACTTCGTACTCGACTATGGGAGAGCCTAAAGCCGTTCCTCAGGTACTACATTACCGACGAGCTTAACATACTGTGACGTGCACTTTGTTCGCTAAACCTTGCTAAAACCGAGAAGCCAGGTTACGCTTAGCGAGTTTAACATGGCAACACTTTCTGGTCAGATAGTGCTCAAAGGGCGTCCTTCTTATACTAGTTGTTTTTTTCAGTAAGCATCAAATTCAAGGCAAAAGGTATTGAAGATTAAGTCACCACTACTCGTTTTTGCAAGTTATTTCATCAAAAACAACTACCCTTTTATTTATGATTACCGTGCGCTGGTTTCCTCCTCTATTGAAAAGGGTGCGCGTACTACTACTACTACTACTACTACTACTACTACTACTACTGCTACTGCTACTACTGCTACTACTGCTGCTGCTACTACTGCTGCTGCTGCTACTGCTGCTACTGCTACTGCTGCTACTGCTACTGCTGCTACTGCTGCTGCTGCTACTACTGCTGCTGCTACTACTGCTGCTGCTACTGCTACTACTGCTGCTACTGCTACTACTGCTGCTACTACTGCTACTGCTACTGCTACTGCTACTACTACTACTACTACATCGTGGACGCCCGACCCACGGCATAGGGAGTTTCGCCCCCCAAGAAATTTCTGGGGACGCTTAGGACTTTCTTATTGAGGGAAGGCTAATATCTCAGATGCCTCATAAACACGAAATTTGACCGGCGTCTCTCGTCGGCGTCCCGTGTCTGCAGCAACATGAGTCCAGCAAAAAATCATATCGTGATATCGTCACCAAATGACGCCACCGTCGGCAAAATTTGTGGAGTTGGGCAGTGACGTCATCACTTTACAATATTGCTTGGTCGAAAGTGGGCCAGTAGGTATATCCGGGCGGTATATCCAGGAGGTAGGGCTATATTCAGGAAGTAGGGCTAAACAAAGTGATGAGCCGGAAGCTTACGATGTCTGCCATCTTGGAGGCACCGGAAAACCACGTTAAGTCCTGACCACACTTTTTCAAAACGGCAGTAGAGGAAATTTACTATTCACTTTCCTCATCAAGGAAAATCACAAATTTCAGAGTCTGAATGAATGAACTAACGGATGAATGAATGAAAATAACTCCCATTAGGTTCAGCGAGAGGTGACAATGTCGCACCCGGCTTAGTCCGACGCCACCTTCTGAGAAAGGGTTTTTCGCCTTGCGTTTCTAGCCGCCAGGCAGCGCACCGAAGCATGATCATTCCAAACTTCTGTATAAAGCTAGGTATGCAGCTCGTTGTGGTTGTCGGCGTGCTTCAGCTAAACGGCTCCCATCGATGCCACAATACGATCATTGTAACACAAAATACGAGTTTTAACGGAGACTCCGGATTGACGCCACACGTCGTGCTACTCGCCTTTGGCCGCCACGCATTCGAACATCGCATGGCGCACTGTTTCTTTTTTGCCACACTTGGAGCAGCGATCGATGGGAACTGTATACACCCTATTGCGACAGTCTCTGGCGAGTGGGCAACGCGTCTCACCACCGCAGCCGGTCAAATTATCTAACCACTTCCGGCATGTGATTAGTGCGCCATGTTCCCCCCTTGTTGGGCCTACATATCTGTTCCTCGTTGTCGGTAATGGTTCGACCAATCAGCATTTCGCTAATCCGTGCGTGTGCGAATTTCGCAAAACAAGCTTCGATGGAAGCGTTGACGTCAACTGAATGCTCGAGGCGCCCTGTTGCTTTATAAAAGGCATGCGGGTATTCCGCTTGTGGCCTTCAAAGCCTCGCAGATGTCGATGCCGCTCGAATCGTTCTGATTCAGCACAATGATAAGCTAAGGCCAGGATAATCATTAGCCTGGAACAATGTGTGAACTTGTCTAGCTGGCAGTGGCTTTGTGAACGACGGTACATGAGTTAAGAAAACTTAAACATCACAGGCACCAATAACGTTTAAACAGAAAATTTTCTTGTTAGAAATAAATTAACGATGATGACAAAGCAGACTTCGTTTACTACAGAAACATGAGTATGAAATGACGAGGAAAAAACATGTGCGATTGATGTTTCACACAAACGAAAACACGAAAATTGCGTCGTCATGAAAAGACTAGTCCACACACACACACACACACACACACACATATATATACATATATATATACATACATACATATATATACACATACATATACATATATATAAATACACACATATATATACACATGCATATACATATATATACACATACATATACATATATATAAATACACACATATATATATATGTATATATTTATATATATTGCTTTCTAGGGGCGACGTGCGTGTGCCTGACGAGGAAGACGAAACTGGCACAAGTCTACGACAAAGTCTGACTTTGACGAAGTGACACATATTGAAGTATCCAACGTGATTAAACATTTACCCTCTGCGTCTCCTGGCCCAGATGTAATCACAGTACCCACGATTAAAATTCTGTTAAGTTTATCGCCTAGTGCCGTCGCCAATGTTACTCCTTAAAAAAACTCATGGATGCCGCAGGATTGGAGGATAGCAAAGGTCATTCCTATATTAAAAATCCAGGTGTAGGATTAACGGTTGATAATATCAGACCCATCTCCCTAACATCTCACATGGTCAAACTAGTAGAGAGGATCCTACATAGCCGAGAAAGTATCTGGATGGCACACAATTAAGTAATAAAACTAAACCAAATCGGCTTTCGTAGTGATTTCTCTATTTGGTGTGCCCATGCTGATTTAGAGAGCCGAATACAGCTCGCTCGTAAAAGAAGGCAATACGCTGCTTTAGTAACGCTTGACATAGCCAAGGCGTACGCCAGTGTGGAGCACTTCATTTTGTTAAACACGTTAAAGATATTGATTGATATGTGGGGTTTCAGGCTAAAGATATTGAATTTCCCACAATATTTCATTGAGCGGTTGGCAGAATATTTAAAATAAAGAGAATTCTACTGCGTCAAGAATGGATGTTCCTCATCTAGATTTAAACAAACGCGCGGAGTTCCCCAAGGAGCAGTCTGATCTCCAGTGTTACTTCACGCTTTAATGAGCACAATTCCAACAGACCAAGAAGTTACTGTCTACATTTATGCTGATGACATTGCATTCTTTGCTGCTGACTGATATTTGCTTACTACAACTTAAATTACAAAGATATATTGACACGTTAGAAATTGGGTTGTAGTCGATTTCATTATCATTAAATGTCAACAAAAGTGCGCTCTTGATGTTTCCACTTGCCGACCCAATTTCAATTTTAATCCTATATGCCATCCAGCAAGTAGACTCTATAAAATATTTGGGAATCATTCATAATGAAAAACATAGAGTCCGACCATAGAGTACATAACTACTAAGACACAACGGGCCTCAGGCTTACTGCACAGGCTATGTAACCGAAAATATGGGTTACGGAGGCACACCTTGATAATTTTGTACATGTACATGCGCCCTATCATGGAATTCGGGTGCATACTATTCTCGGGTGGTCCTGCTTATAAAAACAAAACCTTTAGTTGCCTTGAAGCGAGAAGCACTGCGAATGTGTCTGGGTCTCCCTAGTTTTGTGGCTATCAACGTACTGTACATGGAAGCGCACTTGCTTACACTACTTTGTCGATTTAGCACTTTGACTGTACAAGTATTTTTAAGATATTAGAGCTTACCGGCAAGAAGATTTCAATATGCTCTTATCACAAACCCAGACACCTTCTTTCTTGCTCATTGGGTACGGTTTCACACACCCCAGATAATGTTTGTACAAAAGAATCTACAAAGTATAAATGTGAACATTAGAAATGTAATTGAGACTAATGACTCGTATTGCCATGTTATAAATTAATATGATGATATTTCTCCCCCAAACGCCAAGTTACAATCTCTCAAATTTTTAAATAACATATTAGATTACTTGGAGCATTCAGAAACTAAAAGTATAATAGTCACAGATGCTTCAGTGAATAATAAAAAAGGCAGGTGTTGGCATTGCTTCTGGTTCGCTTGACTGGTCCTTCTCAATGAGGCTGCCTGATTTTACTCCAGTTTTTGAAGCGGAGCTCGTGGCGATTATTTTAGTTCTTTGAAAACTTCCGTCAAATCAAAACAACGCAGTCATAATGACGCATTCTTTTTCAGCTTGTGAAGCTCTGACATCTTCTGAGAACTCTCGAATTCTAAGGACATTCAGAACATTAGCACCACCACAGTTGAGACTCCTGAGGTTACTATAGGTTCCGGGACACTGTGCATAAAGATTAAATGAACTGGCCGATTCCTCAGGACAAGCTGCACCTGATGGCCCAATTTTATCGATACTGCCAGATGTTGAATATATTACAGCAATAAGATATCGAAAATCAGCAATCTGCACTGATATGATAGAAAAAGTAGCTACATGGACAGAATATAACCACCTCAAGTTTCCATAGCGACCCCACAGGAACCAGTCCAGAAAGCTCGAAGTTTCAATTACCAAATTCCGATGTCGTGTCCCCCCCCCCCCCCCTCTAAACCTGCATCTACACAGAGCTGGTCAGACAATATCACCCCTCTGCGCATTCTGCGGAGAAATGGAATCATAGAACATTATTTTTTGTATTGTCTCCGATAGGCTATACTTAAAAAAAAGGCTTCTAGGTAATCCATTTCTGAAAATAGACGTTACATTGACGGCGGAAACTGCACTAAGCTTTGGTGCCTCAGTTTTGGGACATTGCCACAGGGATGCCTTCAATGCCGTTTGCGAATATATTCAGGCATCCGAACGCGTACCTGTGTGATCTTCAATCAAATAATTATTATTTATTACCCCCCAAAATTCTAAATGGTGAGGAGGAGTAAACGCAGCGGAGTGGTAATCACAACACCTGAAATCTCAAAATTTCTCAACTTGACTTTTCCATTTTTTTTTCGTTTTTTGAACTTCTCTTGTGCCACTGTGCCCAATTTGATGAAGATCGCCGGACTCTCCAGTGTGCCTTGAACAGACTCGATGACCGGCCATTTAATGAAGCAAAGATCTTAGGAGCCTGGTCGCGCAGCACATCAGCACAGAAAGCCACACGAGCCCTCCTGAGATACTTGTCAGCAACTTCATTGAGGGACCGCCTGTGAAACTCGGCATTGTGCGTGTGATGTGACATGTATCTATCCTTCTCTCTCTCTTTTACTCCCCTCTCCCCCTCCTTATGTGTAGGGTAGCAAACTGGACGCATAGTCTAGTTAACCTCCTTACCTTTCCTACATTTCTTCTCTCTCTCCTCTCTTTTTTCGTTTGCTCTCTTTTTATGTGGTTTTTCCTTACATTAGTCCTATTATAATACAAATTCATTACACATAGTTATGATGCTTACGGAAAAAATGCACACGCTTTCTTGGCAAATCCCCCTGTGTGGGTGGCAGCCATGAGTCCAGGGAAACAAACAAACAAGCTCGATTGCTGGTGAACTGGTCACCCCATTACCGCTGGTTTTAAATACATCTAATCTCCAGCCTCATCGATACGGCGTCTCTTCTTTTTCGTAACATATTTGGTGAAGGTGGAACGTTCCCCGTCTTCGCCACGAAGCTTCGCAGTGGCCGCACCATTGAGTCTCCGGCCATGGCTACCAATGACAACAACCCGTCAGCGTCTCCATCTGTAGCTCCAGCCACAACATACCGGACGATGCCCTACCCCCGCGATCCCGGTACATTCTCCGCGCAACCTGGACTTGACGTCAACTACTGGCTCCGTATGTACGAGCGTGTTAGCCAGACACACCTATGGGACCCTACCATGATGCTCGCCAACGTAATATTTCACTTGGACGGCACCCCACGTGTCTGGTTCGACGCCCATGAGACCAAGCTCACCAGCTGAGATATCTTCAAGGAGCGACTGCACGACATCTTTGGGGACCCGTCCGGTGGCCAAATGGAAGCGCGAAAAGAACTCGCCACTCGTGTCCAGTCCTCAACCGAGTCGTGTGTCTCGTACATACAGGACGTGCTCGCGTTGTGCCGGAAAGTGGACGATGAGGTGGGCCATATAGGGTGGGCCACGATAAAGTGATAAGGACGGCCACATACTCAAGAGCGTCGCGGGCGACGCCTTCAACTTGAGTGTGTACACCAACGTCACGACCGTAGATATGATTATTAAGAAATGCCGCCGCTTCGAAATGGCCAAAAGCCGCCGTGTCCTGCCTTAAATTACGCGGCTACCAAACACGGCTGTTAAATCAACCTGCACCAATCTCGGTGCCGCACCACCCAAGCAGTACAGCGTGACAAATATAGTCCAACGGGAGATTGAGGCGTCAAATCCGGCACCACTTCCTCCCCTTCCTCTCCGCCATGGCACCGCATAAACGCCTTCGGTGGTCTCCGTTTCCGTTCCGTTATTCAAGCCGTAGTGAGGCAGTAAATTGAAAAGCTCGGTTTTCCTGGGGCCTGCTCTGTCGATATATATATATATATATATATATATATATATATATATATATATATATATATATATAATATGGCAGTAATATACATGGCATTACTGGCATTACGTACATGGCACTAGGCGTACATGGCATTACTGCCTACACCAACCAATACAAGAGCTAAGTTTAGGAAAAGTTAACGGTTTTAGAGTACTTGGTACTTTACTGTGGGAGAGCAAAAACCTGTCCTGTGGGCCTTACATTTCACGAGGCCGTGTGAGCATGAATGCCTACACTAAGTCACGTGGCGGATAACGAACGGCACATAGGTGGTGCGCTCTTGCGTACTGATTAAAATCCTGTCTATAGGGAGCCCAGCAATGAAAAAATACCCGTGATATACGCGTGGCACGGAAGTTACGCATACAGACGGTAAGAGTAGGCACAAGAAGGAAAAAAAAGGGGGGGGGGGATAGCCACCGTCTCCGCCGCGCCAGCCTGGCGTCAGAAGCCGGCATCAACTTACGCAGAACCGTTCAGCCATGAGCGTGAGCGCGGAAAAGCAAAAGAACCCCCCCCCCCCCCCCCCACGCTAGCTGGGCGCCCGGCGTGACGTTCATCGTCGCCTGCATGCCGTGGCATTCGTGCGTTGCCATTTCGTCCCGCTCTCTTGTGATGGTCGTTTTTCCAAAAGACGGTCTGAGACAGAAACATTTTCCAGTGCTATATGACACACTTTATTCAAGATATCCTACATCTCTCTGCATTTGGGCATACACTGGGATGTGCGGTGCCATTGTTACTCTTTTGAATTCAATGAAAGAGTACAGACAACTGTCCGTTCATCAGTTGTCGAGGTATGACACTGTGTCATGCACTAAATAAAAGAGTACTAGTGCATGCGTGACAGCTTTCTGAAACACTGGCCTATGTATGTTCATGCTCGTGTTCTACCAAACAAGTTGAACTGATGCTTTTGGGAAATCATGGTAAAAAAGAAACGAACCGAAGGCCGCGAGACAGAAAAAGATCAAAATTGAAAATGTATTGGTCGATCTTTGATTAGTGGTTGCGTAATTTGGTGATGAACATCAAGTACAAAAGTCAGAAGTCAGGTGCCGAAGTCGGCAGGAGAGCCCCGCTGCGGTGGTCTAGTGGCTAAGGTACTCGGCTGTTGACCCGGTCGCGGGTTCGAATCCCGGCTGCGGCGGCTGCATTTCCGATGAAGGCGGGAATGTTGTAGGCCCGTGTGCTCAGATTTGGGTGCCCGTTAAAGAACCCCAGGTGGTCGAAATTTCCGGAGCCCTCCACTACGGCGTCTCTAATATTCATATGGTGGTTTTTGGACGTTAAACCCCGCATATCAATCAATCAATCGAAGTCAGCAGGATAGCGTATGTCACTGACATTTGCTCACTCTTTTTAATATTAACTACAGTTCTCATATTCGAGCATGAATTTGTAACAGTGAACCATGACCAAGACAACCAGTGTTTTGCTGTGGAGATAATGTACCAGCTATAAAATCCCACGTTTTTTAAAGAGCAACTGCTAGCAGTAAGAATAAATATTTCGAGGTTCATTCTGCACCATTTCTTGACCCCAACTGCATGCCGACGTTCGCGAAAGAGATGTGCAGAGGACTATTTATTTATTTGGAGGGAGACCGACCTGTTTGTCGCTAATTTGTGTACGTCATACTTAACCTTGGCGCGCGTTTCGGCATTCACATGAACAACGACGTGATTCTGAATAAAGGTAAGAGTAGCCACATCCCATAAATAAGATCAGTTAAATACTGAAAACGAGTGAAAAGCACTATACAGCAAAATGTTGCGCATAAATTCTAATTGCAGAAATAAGTAATCGTTGAAATGCTAAAAAGGTGCTGCTGCCCCAGCCTTCAGCTCACGGCAGTTCGCGCTAACAAAATGCAAATGTTAGAGCAGGCACGCTAAAATACCCATGACCCGTTTACGTGCGAAAGCGCATTGTCTTAAAACAGCTGAGAATAGGCTGCTGTCACTGCCACGCGTGTACTTCCCGACACAAATCAGCAAAATTTCTCACAGCACACGCACGTGGGAGAAACATACGGAGGTTTCGACAGCTAAACACAGCCTCGTCCGCGAATTTCGGTGAGCGTAACACCCGCAGTTCACGGGGAAGCACTAAAACGACGCACAAACACACGTTAATCGTTCTTGCGGAACGGTGCACCATAAACCGAAGTCGGAGCCGAAAGCGCTCGCCGTGGTTGTCTCGAATTCCTGAAGCCCTACAAACTATTCGCCGATCAAATGCATGCACATGGCACAAAAACAGTTCAAGGTTCCGAAGACGGTTTGCAAAAACTCACTTGGTAGATATATACCCCTGCAAAAAGACTCGCCATCATGCGGTGGCGCTGTCGTGCAATAGGGAAAACATTTGCTTCACATGCATGCGGTCCCGAGTTCGATTGCAGAGCTCTGTTTGCTTTTCATGTTAATCTCGGAAATATCGGTAATTGTGATACTAATGGTTTTCTAATTACCTGTAGTCGTAATATCCGCTGCATTCTCGGCGAGAAGCCACTCTGAAAAGTGTATAATAGTACTTTTTTCCCGCCACTGCATCAAGGCCGGGCCGCCTACAGGAAGTCACGGCTAAGCGCAGGCCGAATCTTGAGAAAAAATTTGACCTAAAATCCCGGCTATTCGGAAGGCCACTTCAAATCGGGCCGGTTTCTCTGTAACACGACTACGGAGCCACCTATAGAAGCGGTGATAATTTGACTCGATTTTCTGCCTGCGGGCGTGTATGTAGTCTAGCCAGGATTTGGTTTTGAGTGTGCTGATAAATCGCTAGGGTTGACATCACAGCTAACCTTGACTGTGTTTACACAAAGCGGTCAACGATTTAGAATACTCGGTACTCCACTATTTGGGAGAGCTGAAAGCCATCCCCTGGTCCTTACACTTGAGGCCACATCGGCAAAAATTACGCTCGGGCCGGGCTGACTTCGAGCATGCAAAGCGCTTCGCAATGCGTTCTGAAAAAGTGTTAGACGAGTGCGAGTACTACGTATACTCAACTGCGGGAGAGCAGTGAACCGTCCCCATGACTACAATGACATCAAAAGGACACCGAAATGTGTGACTTGAACAATTGTTGGACGACTAGACAACGAGTTGTTTAAAAAAAAGTTGTTAGCGATTAGCAGTACTTCGTAGGGTACTATGGGAGAGCAAAGAGCCGGCCTGTGGGCCTCACACTCGAAACCCTTCAAAACTGTTTGTGCGTGTTTAGAAAAAGTGGTTAACGATTTCGAATACTGGGTACTCGACTATGGGAGAGCCTAAAGCCATCTCGTGGGCCTCACATATGTACAGTCGACTTCTGTGGAAACACCGTAGCATTCAGCGTTTACTTGCGTGTTTAGAAAAAGGGGTTAACGATTTCGAGTAGTGGGTACTCTACTGTGGGAGAGCATAAGGCCGTCCCGAAAGCATCGTAAAGAGGAGGACTGCTTGTTAGAAAATTGTCTTACTTGTTTCTGCGAGAATGTTTCAGGAATTCTGCACATCTTTTGATAGTGCTTGAGATAGTTGATTTCACCATACGTAAATACATCTGTGTCACTGGTTTCTAAAAGAAATCTTGAACCTTCGAGCATATTCTATCCGAGATTCTGACACCAACGCTCAGAAAAGTATGAATAGTTTCGTCCGAAGAGAGGCCTTTTTTATTTTCCGACGAGCACAATATTGAAACCAGCAAAGAGGGAGTAATTAGGAATTGAGCGAAAATCTGCTGGCACGACTATTTTACAGTGGTGAAAGTCAGCCACACAATGATTCTCTGATTGGAGCGTATTAGGGTTAATGGCTCGTAGTCCGTCTGTGCGTCCATTCGCGCCCTGGAACGGTGCCAGCTGTGGCCCCTCCTTCTTACGCTCTCTCATCAATCAGGTGATTGCCGAGAGAACATAAAAAAAGAAAGAGAAGGCACTGTGTAATCATACTGATGATCACCGGCTTTCGCTAGTCACGCTTTAGAATTTACAAAGTGATCTTCAGTTTTAATTTTTGGGTATTTAATGACGACCCAGTGCAAAGCCATTCCGCAGTACACCGTTCGTCGGCTCTGGCACTCTTCTCTTCGTAGGGCTGCGCCAACAGCATCGCTTTATAGACCGGATCACACATATCTCGCAGCCAGGCGCCTAAGCTGCCGGCGCATACTCCCGCATCCAGACGGCCTTGTTGTTTTGAACTGCCAAGGCGTTTATCTGTGGCTCGAAGGTAATGTGGCAAGCGGTGCCTCTGGAACCTTACCCCCGTATTCTAGAACGTCCCTTCACTCAACGCTTCACCTTCACTTGAGAAAGCCGATGGGAGCGCCATCTTTACGCACGGAAAGTCACTGCATGTCAGCGATAATCTGCTGCGATTCTTGAGTAGCGCAGCGTCATTTCGAGCCGAGCTGTGGTGCAGTGCTCAACTCCGTCAAGTGAAGGGTGAAAGTCTAGTCGAGGAGTGTTTGTGAATACGGGGGTTAGAATACGAGAAAGCGCCTATTCACGCCGCTACCACCTACAAGGAGTCGTCTGGACACCACTGGGCCATCTTTCGATGCAAAATTAATCTGCGCGAGCGGATGGAAATACTCAGCGCTGCCTGGGAAGATCACATCATGACGCGGTAATAGTACCGGTGCGATGTTTTCAGATTGCACAGATTTTCATCCGCAACGACAAAAAGGCGAGCTCCGCCGCCAGTGGATAATCGCAATCAGCAGGAAAAACCCCCGTAAAAGTGTACGAGTAAGCATACTTATTGCGTTTATTCAAGCGCGACGCCAGCTGTCCAGCGCTACCACCAGCGATTTGAAAGCAGTATACCTGTTGTATGCAGCATCAAATAATTGCCGTGCTCTTTCGTAGGTCACTGCTAGTAGTAGGATATATTAAGACTCGCGCGTAGATGCAACAACTGCGCACGTTCAGTACAATTGTAACTTCATACTATCACGTGGCAAGAAACGTGAACGGCGCGGAAACATTTCGACTTAGTCGAACTGCGACATGTTTTGACTGCCGCTAAGCGAATCTGTGCTTTCAGCTGGCGTCACCATAGCACTATAAAATCTAGATCTGGCTTGCACTTTCGCACCACTTGTTTGTTCTGTGTGTCCTACATGACTGGCAAATCGTAAACACACGCGTTGCATGAGCGCAAGCGGGAGAGGGTTTCTAGCGCTACGTTGACGCCGGCTTAAGCACGAATTCCGCCTTACGTCAGCCAAGGCATGTGGCAGTCCGACTGAGTGGAAAGCAACGCTTTCCGCTGTTGGCGTTTCTTTCCACCCTGATAGTGCGTACCTGACGAAGTTGCTTTCGCAGTCGGCAATGCACGTGCTTTAGACGTTTCGGACTGTCGAGGAAGGTCTTCTCGACGTTTCACATGAAAACAGCACAAAATAACAGGAGAGGAAAAGTGCGAAAGATGCTTACAACCAGGCTCGGATTGTGAATTTTCGCGCTTGATTCGCGGAGCATATGCTCGCGTGGCAGTGCAAGGTGTGGCTTCGCCGCGCTTGCAACAGATGGCGCGACACGCATTTTCAATATGGCTGCGCGCACTCAGCTCGCTGTGTTCTCGTGCACAAGCAATTTTATTTGCGATTCAAGGGCCTTGCAGTTTTGCACGGCGTAACGGGAAACTAACAATGTCATAAAATGTCGAACGCAAATGCCCGCTTGCTTTCATGCATGTCAGTTCACCGAAGCACCGTTCCTTCGGCGATGTGTGTACAAAACGGCACAGCCAAGAGGCCAAGATGGCTGCACTCGAACACGTCCGTAAAATTAGCTATATCCGAGAGCTACAATATGTCGTCGAAACAGAGCGACGACGCTGTCGGCTTTATTAGTTGGGAGGCAACCCTTGTATAAAGTGCACATGACCTAGTTGGTTAACGCGTTTCTTTACACCCTGATAGTGTGTACTTGACGAAGTTGCTTCCGCAGTCTGCAATACACGTACTGTAGACATTCCGGACTGTCGAGGAAGGTCTTGTCGACGTTTCACACGAAAAAAGCCCAAAATACCAGGAGAGGAGCGAGAGGCCACTGGTTCGAATGCACGGTGGGTGCCTTGGCATTTTTTTTCTTCTGTAATGTTTCGGTGTGCCTTCACTACATACATACATATCCAGTACATGACCGTGACGGCAAAAATCAGCCGAGAGAGTCTATATAATTGCTATCGCAACAAAACAGGCATACATGTATATTTTGGAGCGAAATGACGTGAACCACTTACCGGGATTTCATGGATGTCCGGAAAGAACACGAGGCTTGCCTGAGTGCTGTTAGCGTGTTGTTTGCGGAGCTTGTGCGCACTGGATTCGGCCATCCGGGAATGGGCGGTCGTCGTCTGCATCAGCATGTGCTTCTGACACGCTTGCACGTTTTTTGAGATTCCGAACGTGTTGTGTCCGCATATTTCAAACTCGATTTTGCACGATATTACGTTACGTTGCCTGGCGGAGCCAAACCATTTCGCATTTCAAGTGCGGAGCGCTTCAGGGGGACGGGCTGCCGTATGGTGCCATATGCGGTCGTCGTCGCCTGGCGTAGCGCTTCCTTTGTGCCATATTGAGCCCGCGCTCGTGCCAAGGAGCCACGTTTTCCCTCTTGTTCTTCGAGTGCCTTGATGATAGATCATTTGTCATCACCAAAAAAATAAAACAATCAACTGTACCTGGCGATAACTTATCGTGACATTGGAGCGAAGGTGATGCAGGAGCAGCTTCCGCGCCTGCATATCACTCCGCAAGTAGTACGCCAGATTGCGGCTCTTATCAGGTTCACTCGCTCGTATTGCTGACGCCTTCACAAAATTATATACACGAAAATGTGTACGAGAGAAGCATTTAGATTGTTCAGTGTATATTTTAGCACGATATCACGAGTATGTTTTTCTTGGAGAACTAACGTAACGGCGCATGTGCGGCTGCGCACTGGCCCACTGCGACATGGACGCCATGTTTACTTTTCAAAATGGATGCGTTGAAAAATGTGTTGTCCAAGAAATGAAAAGAAAAAGAAGGCATTCTTCAAAAGCGAACAATGACTGCTTTTTAGCTACCACTTCCCGCAACTGCTCGAGTCACATGATAAATTAAGCAGCAGTTATTTTAGCAAAGCAAACTAAAAAACGATTTATCTTAAGTATTATTTCTTGGCGTGGCAGAATACGGGCACTTTGGTTCTGTAGCTTCCACTGTTCTAGGAATAAAAGCTGTCCAGTATCCGCAACTCCATGAAACGCTCCGTGTTCTGGCAACAGTGGTAGACAAAATGGCAGCATATCCACGAGGTGAACGATGACGTGTGGGGCGAAGCGGACGGATGAGCAGACAGAAGCAAGGGCGGACGGATGCTTCGCCCTACTCATCATAATTCACTTCGCGGGTACGCTGTGTTTATCGACATGCAATGCACTGCAACTGCTTACTACGACGACGCGGGGCGTTCGACCCACGGCGTAAGAAGCTTCGCCCATAATAAAAACTAAGATAGCTACGCTTAACAGCGTCAACAGCGAACTATAACCACTATACTCAACGCTGCACTTTCGCTTGGCTCTGTGCTGGAGTTTCTTGCAGGCGGACTCGGATCGCGTTCGTTCGTCGAAGGTGATTGATTTGTGGGGTTTAACGTACCAAAACCACCATATGATTATGAGAGACGCCGTAGTGGAGGGCTCCGGAAATTTTGACCACCTGGGGTTCTTTAACGTGCACCCAAATCTGAGTACACGGGCCTACAACATTTCCGCCTCCATCGGAAATGCAGCCGCCACAGCCGGGATTTGATCCCGCGACCTGCGGGTCAGCAGTACCTTAGCCACTAGACCACCGTGGCGGGGCATCGTCGAAGGTGAGGTGCAAGCGCCTACGCGCTGTGTTGATGCAACTGCTACAGGCAAGGTCCTCCAATCATTTTTTTCTAGAGCGAGTTGGCACCTACTAAAGAACATTGAGAGCAGAAAGGCGGGTCTTAAATTTAATATGCAGAAAACGGAAGTGGTGTACAGCAACATCGGAAGAGAGCAGTGCTTCGAGATAGGTAATAGTGCACTTCAAGTTGTAAAAGGCTATGTCTACATAGGGCAGGTAATAACCGCGGAGCCGAACCACGAGATTGAAGTACCTAAAAGAATAACAATGGGGTGGAGCACATTTGGCAAGCACTCTCATATGATGACAGGTAGATTGCCACTATCCCTCACGAGAAAGGTATATAACAGCTGCATCTTGCCGGTACTTAGCTATGGAGAAGAAACCTGGAAACTTACAAAGAGGGTTCTGCCTAAATTGAGGACAATGCAGCAAGCAATCGAAATAAAAATGGTAGGTGTAACCTTGAGAGACAAGAAGAGAGCAGAGTGGATTAGGGAACAAAGGGGGATTAAGGATATCATAGTTAAAATCAAGAAGAGGAAAGAACATAGGCTGGGCATGTAGCACGTAGACAAGATAACCGCTGGTCATTAAGTGTAACTAACTGGATTCCCAGAGAAGGCAAGCGGGTTAGGGGGAGACAGAAGGTTAATTGGGCAGGTGAGATTAAGAAGTTTCTGGGTATGAATCGGCAGCAGCAAGCACAGGACCGAGTTGACTGGCGGAACATGGCAGAGGCATTTGTGCTGCAGTGGACGTAGTCAGGCTGATGATGATGATGATGAAAGAGTTTAGCACTGCAGTCTCATGTCCTCCTTTTTGCTCAAACTTGGCGTATAGTTGAAATGAAAGACTCTTCAAATAAGGTTATTGGCCACTGATATATTCCTTAAGAAACGAGTTATCCGAAACAGCACCGAATAAAAGGAGCTCAAGAAAAGATGAAGAAGAGCTACACCACATATAAAGGCCTTCAAGAGACGCAAGAACAAGAAAACACTGCTGACAGTCCATAATATCACGCTTTTTTTCAGGTAGTATACCACTCACTCTCCAAGTCTACTAATTGTCATTTCGCCCATGAGACGAAGCAAGACACCAACAGGAGCAGTAGGTTGATGTAATTTTTATTGCAAAATATTACTATACCGTACATTCCAATCGTTTTAAAGATAATTACTTATGAGAATACATGAAATAAGTCAAGCCCGAATGAAATGTTTCAATCTATAAAAGCCAGATACAAACTTTACTCTTGAATACCGATGATATTGGGCTACGTGTATAAAATTTAGCCAGAAAACATATTCAAGGTATTAGGGGAGATCCCACCGTGGTCGTCTAGTGGTTAAAGTACTGGGCTGCTAACCCGCAGGTCACGTGATTGAATTCCGGCTGTGTCGGTTGAATTTCCGATGGAGGCGGAAATGTTGTAGGGCTGTGTGCTCAGATTTGGGTGCACGTCATAGAACGCCAGGTGGTGGAAATTTCCGGAGCCCTTCACTACGGCGTCTCTCATAATCATAAGGTGGTTTTGGGACGTTAAATCCCACATATCAATCAATTAGGGGAGAGGGGCATAGTGGCGAAAATTGGCCTAGCAGGCCCGACGATGCTATTGTCAGTAGCAAAAAAAGGGCGTTTTCCTAGTTTCGGTTGAACTGCATTTGGCTATTCAAAACACACACCATACGGCACACATTCGCGTGTACTATTTCATCACTATGCCAGAATGACGTGAACAGTTTTTCTTCCGAGACAACCCAGCATGAATGAGGAAAAAAAACGTTTTTTTATTTTTATACAGTTGAAACAACTGGGTTTGCTGCGTACAACATAATTTAGGTTTAGATTGCTTTTAGCCGCCACTGATAAAATTATAAGCGTCATGCGTGAAAGAAACACTGGGGTCTTTGAGCGTATACCTCCGCATTCACTCAATATAGTCGATAATGATGAAATATAAATTCACAGTGGCAATATTATTTTATCACTCCACCGTGACAGCTTCGCTGGCTTCTATCGTTACTGTAGTGAAACGGCTTTCCATGTTTGTTTTTTTCGTCTTTGTGGAATCCACTGTGTTGTATTATATATAAGCACGATGAAAGTGATGATGATGACATGTGGGGTTTAACCTCCCAAAACCACCGTATGATTACGAGAGACGCCGTAGTGGAGGGTTCCGGAAGCTTTGACCACCTGGGGTTATTTAAGGTGCACCAAAATCTGAGCAAATGGGCTTACAGCATTTTCGCCTCCATCGAAAATGCAGCCGATATTCTATCCCCGCGACCTGCGGGTCAGCAGCCGAGTACCTTGGCCACTAGACCACCACCGCGGGGCCCGGTGAAAGTGAAGGTCTCTGTTCCAAATATGCGGCGACGGAACACGTAAGTGGCACAGGTCGCGACAGAAAAAAAATGTAGTAGGGCGAGCCGAACTGTTCTAAAAACTCTTCCAAGAAGTGCAATAAAACGACGCTCTTAGTCTCGCAACCAGGGCAGGCTAAACGCGCAACCCTGTGGGATCCCAAACTCAGGAACGCGGTCGTAAGCGCGTTAGAGTCAAGTCGGGCTTTGCTCGCTCGAGCAGAGCAGAGTCGTCACACGAGCAGGGGCGGAAGCGTCCTGCGGCGCTGCGCCACGCGTGTGTGTGTGCAACAATGAAATACCCCTCGATGCGACAACATCTCGGTCGCGCAGCCGCTTCACAGAACGTTGTCCCCACGGCAGCCAGGCCCGTTCCCGTAAATAAAAGCAGGACGGAAGCAAGAAAAATAAAAAAAGAAGAACGCAAGACGATTTCGTCGTGCGAAGAAAAGAAAGAGAACAAAATTTAGGCGTCGCGGCTTGCATCCTTAACCCAAATATTAAAACTCATCGCGATTTCCACATTAACTTTTTCTTTTTTTTTGCTATACGTATCTGGAAGGAGCAGACGTTCTTGCGTGAATACAGAAACGGGCAATGAGGAAAAGGCAGTGCAGCGTGAAACAAAAGGAAAATAAAGCGAGGTGAGCTTTAAAGAGCGCGGGACCACAGCGACGGCGCTAAGGTCTGGCGTGCTACGAGCAAGCACTGCGCACGCATCTGTTCCAGTATGTTTGTAATGGCTGTCGCGTTTCGCAAGTAATGGGCGGAATTAGGGCCCCCCACGGGAAATGGCGCCTGTGGAAGGAGAGCGGGAAGGGGTGGGGGGGTGGGGGTGTTCGAAGACGACAGAAGTCAAAAAGGACGGTTTGTGGCGAGGACAGTGGAAAGCATCCGTGGAGACAACTGCAGCTCTTGCGGATACTAGAAGACAGTGTCTACAGCTATGAACTCGGGGAGTAGACAAGGCAGAGCCAGGTCAAAGCCGGTGGCCGTTTCATTTTGCTTAGTTTATTTCAACTTTTAATTGTTTTTTGGTCGTGTGTTCTTATCTTCGAACACGCTACCACAATTACATGCCACGAATGTGTTCCGGTCATTGTGTTTGTTTGTTCAAAAAGGATCTGTGAAGAGGAGGGTAAGAGTAGACAGACTCAGTTCTTTTCGGGAAAAACAAAAACAAGGGAGCCCCGTTCAATCTGACGACGGTCCTGTATAGGCGCCTGCAAAGCCACGGTTGCGCTTCAGACCATGTTCGCATTCGAACAGAACCACACTGGTCCGTTATAAGACGTGAGTGGACGGGGCAATTTTCGGTCTGTCACAATGAAGCGTGCCTTTCCGTTTTCTTCTCTTTGTATTCCATGCGCGAGCTGGCATACCACGACCTTTGGTCTGTGTGGTCCAGCTCGTATGCATACGATACACCCACCGGCGGCGGGCCGTGCCTCCGCACTCTGGTTAGAAGGCTGCCCCTCGCTTCGGTATCGAGGTCTGGTATTAAGCGAGCATGCGCAAACAAAACAATAACAAAGCAAGCGTTCCGGAACCTTGACCTTAAAGGGGGTGCCCTTCCCTCCACAGCAGCTTCTTTTCTTTCTCGTGACAGCTGCTTGGAAAAGCACTGGCGACCAAGGCGGGAACTTCCGTGTGCTCTACTTCCGTGCCTGCAGCAGCGCGCGCTGAGACAAAACCGAGTCCTCTTGTTCGCAGCCGTGGTTTCGATTCACAACACCTCTTTCCACCCTTTCCTCACGGGTTCCTGTCACACAACTCAGATCAATCGGTGCTGATAGCACGCGCAGTCTTGCATGCCATGTGAGTCGTGGTGTGTGCATATAAATGGTGTTGAGGTGGCGAGGGTATGCGCAGGGCCCCGGTGCATCACGGTACACGCGTACCGTTGTTGCCGAATGCGAGAGCCTGCTCGATATGAATGCCGTTTCATTGTTCTTATCGGAATTGGGCCGACGCTGTCGATTGTTGTCTGAAGGTTTCGATGCAAACACGTCAACTCGCCGTGACAACTGTCGATCTTGCGCGCATATCTTGCACACGAGGATGCGAACCGGCGATGCGGTTTGTGAATATAAAGTCGACAGTGTGTACAGCTGGTAACCGGTCATCACACTGCAGTGTGTCAGTATATCACGAGACGTTTCCCTGTGGCCTCAGTAACACCTTCTAACCTTCTCTTGCCTTCTACTTTGCCCAAGATTAATTTTCGTTGGGTCCATTAAACAGAAAGCACTCGTGACATCACAATCAGCGAGAAAGGTTTAGTTTAAAGACATTGCTTGGAACGAACGTTCACGTACTATACTTTTGTTTTATTTATCGCAACTGAATGCCAGGACCATAGCTCAAAAGATGTTTTCTTCGTGTTTTTTCAGGGTTCATGACTTGCAATCCCGCATAAAAAAAACGTTGAAAAACGCAGAAAAGGTGGCAGTGTGCACATGATCTCAACAACAACAACAACAACAACAACAACAACAACAACAACAACAACAACAACAACAACAACAACAACAACAACAACAACAACAACAACAACAACAACAACAACAACAACAACAACTACAGCAACAACAACAACAACAAAAATCGGGTGTTTTGCATTGAGTTGCTCAAAGCTTAACACAGCGAAGCTGGTTCACCATCGTCGTGCTGCAGCAGGGAATCACAATGCCGGCGAAGATCGGATCCAGCGTGGTTAGCAGAAGAAACGGCAGCCAAGAGATGGGGACGGGCAAATCCGAAATACGCGCCAATCTTGCACTGGGATGTGTTGAAATTTACGTCCTCCGCGGTGTAACAGTTATGGTTGCTATGGCAACAGCTTGGCGTCGGCTTGACTATTATCAGCACAGGTGGCGCACAGCTGTGGCGGTTGCTAGAGCAACTGTATATGATATACATGTAGAGAGCACATACAGTTACTCTAGCAATCGCTATGGCAACAGCACGGCAGGGGTTCTTTGTTAACGGACGTCTTGCTGACAGCCTTAACAGCTAGCTTCGCTGTTACAAAAGCCTCACAAGGGGCTTGCCGATGTTCGCCAAATGTTGTAGGAGTCCATGTAATGTTGTGTCGGTAAAGATGTGCCGCAGTATTTATTTATTTTTATTTATTATATTCTCAGGGTGCATACAGGTGTTACAAAGAGAAAGGGTAATACAACAACAAAAAATGCAAGAAATCGTAACATAGAAATACAACAAATCATCGAGAATACATGTTAATGCAACACTAAGTTATTATAGGCTCAAGACGTGATCGGTTTGTGCTGTCTTGAATGATTACGCATCCTCGATGCAGGCGATGGAGAGGAGAAAGCGATTCCACTCAGCACTGGTTTTTGACAAAAAGGGAGTCGGAAAAATCATCAGTGCAGCAGAGAGGAAGGAAAAATTTACGCTGATGATCAACACCTAACGATATGTATGACCGTTCGGAGATGAGTTCCTGTGTAAGTTATTTATCTTAGTAGATGATTTTTAAAAACGACATGGACAAGAAAGGTTTTTTTCAAAGTTTCAAATCCGTTCGTCCAATCTGCGATTCATTGGGGAAATTATTCTACGGTGTCTCGCAACTAATGCTTCAGGTCAGAAGCATATGGGACATCGCCACTGTTTGAGGGTGTTCTCTGCGTATTATAAACACCAGTGACTCTTAAGCGTAGCCGAGACGACACTGTGTCCTTGAGGCTTAAAATCGACTTTTGCTGCGGAGGATTTTTTCCTCATTGCAAGGAATAGCTTGTGCACAGCACATGACTCAATAGCAATCAGCTAACCTGCCTTTCCGATCTCCTTTCCTCGTTCTCCCTGTACATTGGTGCGTGTTATATTGATCGTGGTTATTCTTAACTGGTTAACATTCCGCCCTTTCCCCTCTCTTTTCCTTTATTTATATTGATCACTGCAGCCGAACCTCAGTTAAGATGCGTGTGCGCGCTTTTCATGTACTCTAGCACATTCAAGGCTCCTTCATCGAACGTCACATCACGCGGTTATGCCACACTGAATCAGTGCTCAGTACTAGTACACAGCACATTCTTGAAGTCTGCGTCGCGGACATCTAAACTGAATATATTTTTTCTATACGCATTTCTCTAATGCTATTTTATATTTTAATGTTTCGAAGAGAACGACCAATCTGTCTCCATTTTCATTACTTCCTAGAAATTTAGCTATGATTTCTTCTTTCTTATCATCAGACTGAAACAGGAAACTCCCGCGCCCTCTGGGTGCTTTAGCCACGTGAGGTAGTCTATCATTCTGTAGCCGCTTCGCAGGTCAGTGATATCCTCTCTCGCTTTATAGGTAATGGTTTATTCTCGATCATCGTATTGGCGTGAAATACCGATGATCTGATTTAACGTGACTGATTTGTTTACAATTATGCTTCTTGGTACACGGACACATCTATTATGTTAATACTGGGTAAAATGTTTGGTATATCACCGGTCAGGGAACAAATCGGGGTTAAGGATATCATAGTTGAATTCAAGAAGTGGACATGGGCCGAGTAGTATAGCGCGCAGGCCAGATAACCGCTGGTCAGTAAGGGTAACTTAATGGATTCCCAGAGAAGGAAAACGCACGAGGGGAAAAAAGAAAGTTACGGGCCGATGGGATTACAAAAGTTCGCGGGTATAACGGGGCCGCTGAAAGCACAAGACCGTGCTGATTGGCGGATCATGGGAGAGGTCTTTGTCCTGCAGTGGGCATAGTCAGGCTCCTGCTGCTGCTGCTGCTGACGATGATGTTACCAGCGGAGAGGTGCTTATTTTCACAAGGTTCTTGTTCAGGATGCCCTCACGTCTTACCGGTTAGTCACACCCGGCAGCGAATGCTTACGGGACATGTGCTCCATTGGAAATGCCAATTTATGCTTTGTTGGTGCATGAGTCACATAATTCAATTGACAATGCATGCGTGGGTCATAAGAACTACTAAACGTAGGAACAGTGTAGGTTCTATTTTTAGAAAAAAAAAGCGGCATTATAACCTTCTAGAAAACCGCGCAAACCTTTGTTGGGGGGTGGGGGGGAGGTGCCTGCAACACCAGACATATTTGCTCATATTCATTCAATCGAATGATCAACAGTCACTGTCAGCCACATCCGTTTATTGTTAGTGATTTCTGCAATCGAAATACTTTACGGCTAAAGTGACGTAGCTTTCGCCGATTTCCCGCATCATTTGATCACAGCGAAGAAAGTGGCTGCACGATTGAATAGTCCGTCCTCTCCTGGTTAAACATACGGCAATGAAAAATAAACAAACAAGAAAGACGCAGAACTTGTCCAGAGCTTGTTGTCTAAAGCATCCGTGCAGAATTGTCGCGACCGATACCACGTGACTGACCCCACCATCCTTCCACTTCGTTTTTTTCTCTTGCTTACTTTCACACATGTTTACGTCTACTTCCGCGAGCGATATAACGGCGCACCCTCGCGCTCTGTCTGGCGGATCTGCGAGTTCCCGCCATTACGCAATCACTGCACCACCGCTGTACACACGTTGCGCCAAAGCACGTTCACGGGCGCG
The DNA here is from genome assembly GCF_043290135.1 of Rhipicephalus microplus. Classification (NCBI taxonomy): domain Eukaryota; kingdom Metazoa; phylum Arthropoda; class Arachnida; order Ixodida; family Ixodidae; genus Rhipicephalus; species Rhipicephalus microplus. The sequence continues at coordinate 51,659,970 of NC_134702.1, forward strand.
CAGAGAAAGCAAGCCGCCGGAGAAGAAAGAGCCTCGCGAAGGATCCGGGATGAACAGGTAGACGTATTTCTCGAGAGTGCACGTGGGTGAAGTCCAGCGTGTCTGCGTGACGGGAAAGAAAGAAGCGAAGAAAGTAAAGAAAAAAAAGGAAAACACGAAAGGATGAAAAATAGAGGCAATCTAGTAAGTTAAAGAGATATTTTATTGTTTTTTTAGACCATCGTCCATATTGGGACTGTGGATAGACGACTTTAACGAACACATCATACCTACCTTCCGCCGTTTTTCTGTACGAAAAGGACAGACAGACAGACAGACAGACAGACAGACAGACAGACAGACAGACAGACAGACAGACAGACAGACAGACAGACAGACAGATAGATAGATAGATAGATAGATAGATAGATAGATAGATAGATAGATAGATAGATAGATAGATAGAATGATTGATTGATTGATTGATTTACGCAGGCAACTGTATTGGTTGATATGTGGGTTTTAACGTCTCAAAACCACCATATGATTATGAGGGACGCCGTAGTGGAGGGCTCCGGAAATTTCGAGCACCTGGGGTTCTTTAACATGCAGGGAACTGTAGGCCTATTCACAGTGAAGAATTCACTTTGCGCCGGTACCCCTTCCACCGTGCCCCTTCTAGACGCATCGCCGAGTATTTAAGCACCACTCTGACTTGATAATTATATATTTGTTTTGAAATTCGTTTTATGCAGCATGTAGCCACCACGTATTGTTAAATTAGCAAGGTAGAAAATGCACGTCCCCAATGCATGCACACACGCGGCCACACGTGTTGCCTTCCTTACCCCTTACATCATTTTGATCTAATGCAATACAGATGTATACTCATTTCTGGTTTGCAAGGTAGACTTGCACATGTCATTAGGAACATGTTGAGGCGAAGCCGCGTATAAACACATGTACATTTATACCTATATATATGCGTACAAATATATACGGCTTTGTTGTTTTACGAGGTATAGGCCGTAGAGACACTGAGACTGATAGTTAACGTAGAGACCGACTTCTGTTCCTGATATATGCTCCACACTCGCTCACCTCAGCTGACGTCCGCGCTCAAAGATGCGTAGGAAAAATAACTTTCCCGCCTTCCTCTGTAGCACGCCATATCACGTATTCGCGTATGCTTATTACCCGTGTTCGCACACGCGCAACCGAAGGTGGCAGTTAAGACTCTCTCCTAACGGAACTTTAACGGCACGCACGCAGAGTGGGACGTCCCGCATTCCCACGAGAGAAGTTACATGGAAGGACCCAAAAGCGGTCACCGCTGGTCAGATCGGCGCAGCTATGTTCTCTCTGCAAGCCGTATCACTGCGCGGGAAATATATGACCCGCTATGATACGTTTCGTGATTACGCGACAAGCTCTGTAGAGAGAGTCTGAGATGAGGCGCCCATAGCGACGCTTACTATCTACAGCGTTCTCAGGCTGATTGTGCTTGCCGGACGTGGTCAGCGAGAAAGCGTGACCCTTCCCGGGCCCCGGTGCGGCATAACAAGCGTGCACGACAGGCCGGCCAAGTCGGTCTGTATGCGAGATATCAGCCGAGACGAATCGAGAGAGTGACAAATACAGTACTACTAACAGGCCATCATATCAGGCACCCATCGCATATCGCCGTGATGCCTTTACTGTACACAGGGCTTTGTATCGTCGTTCACACGTTGTCTTCCTGCCCTGCTACTTCTCCGCCTTATTTTTTTTTCCTTTCCCTTCTCTCTTTGCGGAAGTTTCCTCAGAGGTCGAAGTCGCATTTGCAGTGCACATGCGTACCTGTGTGTATGTTTATGATGAGGAAGAGAGGCGACCGTTTGAGATAATTAATGACTTCCTGCGAACGATCTCGCTTCTTCGGTTAACGAGAGATGGCAGCGGTGTGCGTGACCGCGAAAGGGCCTCTGTGGGCCCCGTCAAAGCACATTAAGAGCAGAGCTGAGATCATACTGGTTAACGCTTAACGAGCTCTGGGTGGACCGTCATGGCGTGCCCTTGAGCGTGCGCTGGTTGTAACGAGTTTAAAAGTAACGACATCGCCCTGTTATCCCTCATAGGGGCAACACGCATCTTCTTCCGCGTTCTTCACATTTTTTTTTTTTGTCATTTCGACACCAGGAAACCTTGTGAACGTATTATTTAACTAGGTGTAACGCGTTTTGTTACCCTTTATACCAATACTTGCTTGCATCGAGAGGAGATAGATTATCAACGCAAAACGACTCGACCACGCAAATCCCGGAGACCTTCTTGATATATTAGGCCTAGCTATTTGTACGGAATGCGCCTGTACATGATAATCACTCTTTATACTTGCTGCGTGCTTATTCATCCCTGAAGTAATGCTAATCGGAAGTCTCTCTCTCTCTCTCTCTCTCTCGTTTCTTTAGTTGATGTTTCCGATTATTGAAAACGCTCGAAGTTAGGCTGCGGCTTGTATGGCATAAATAAAACCGTGGCTTGCTGTGTGATTTTGGGAGTGAGTCCCCGCCACCCCCCACTCACATCCTAACCTTTACACTATGCAGGAAACCTTTCAAGCAGCGACGTGATTATGTGATATAGAATACTAGGCCGGCACGCAGGGAACCTGTGTTCAAATCCCATTATGTCCTCGGTGATTTCTATTCACCAAGATTTTTTTTCTCTCTCATTTCGTGCGATAGTGGTTTCAGACACCGGCGGCGGCGGCGGACAACTTCAGCGCCCGTGATTCTGGTTGTGCTCTCATAGCAGCTTTCGCTGTAAAATCTAAAGCTCACTTATGAAACCGATCACACGGTGAATGTGAAGCTAGCCATTCGTATTTATTCGAATAATAACCGATGTCGTCGTTTAGACGAAAGAGCAATGCGGAGAAGCACACTTGCAAATCACGCTGACAAAGAGAGGGCCAGTGGCGCTATTTGTCGCGTAATAACAACGATTAGTACTGTTCTTCGAAGCTGCTGACGCCCAAGAAGCGTATAATGCTTTACGATCCGTTTGGGTTCTTAACGTTTATCTTCATGTGCCCGTGTCGTCCCTGTCTTTGATGCGTGCTGCCAAAGGCATTCATGAACAAACTAGCCCACCAGCTCGTGTATTAGCTATACAACATGTTCCGATCACCAGCCCCCTGTTCACACACGCGTGTTTGTGTAAACGCTTCTAACTTGCGGTGTAATTCTACACGCTGCAGCGAATTCACACACACACACACACACACACACACACACACACACACACACACACACACACACACACACACACACACACACACACACACACACACACACACACACACACACACACACACACACTCTCTCTCTCTCGCCTTTTTTGTTTTCCTTCTCTTCCCTCATCTCTCTCTTTGTTACACTTCCCTAATCCCTCAGTGTAGCGTAGCCAACCAGAAGTATTTCCTGTTAACCTCTCTGCCTTTTCCCCTTTTCTTTGCTTCCTCCCTTCGCAACTCTAATGCGAATGGAATGAAATGGAATGAAAAAACTTTATTTCGGTCCTGCACGACGCGCTTAGCGCGTAGCGGGCGTCACCCACGTAGGGACCGACAGGGAGTACCTCGCGGCCGCTTCGTGGGCCTGCTGGACGGCCCATTGCTGGTCGGCGAGAAGTGAGCTCCTGAGGGACCTCTCCCACTTGCTTGAGGTAGAGTCGGGAGGAGTTGTTCTACACTCCCAGAGCATGTGTGCGAGTGTCGCTGTGTGTCCACATGATGGGCATGTGTCGCTGGGGTATGCATCAGGATAATAAACGTGAAGCGTGGCAAGGTTTGGGTACGTGTGTGTCTGTAATAGGCGTAGGGTTAATGCCTGCGGTCGGTTAAGTTTCGACTCCAAGCCGGCCATCAAAGCCTTCCAACGCGGAGTCATCTCCGACCAGGCGTTACGTATCCTGCGCAATGCGGACCCGAGTGCCCTGAAGCACCACACTGTCATCTGGTTCCCCGCCCATCTCGGCCAGGTGCCGGGTGCCCTATTCAACCTCAACGAGATCGACCATGATGCAGCGCGCGCACTTACCGACCGCACTGCCACAGGGCAACCTCATCTTGCTGGGTTGGATACCAATCGGGATGCACCAATTACGTACAATGAAATTACAAAGCACTTTTACCTGGAACGCCGCATTTTTCCACACTAATGCGAAAATATAAAGATTTCGTGAATACCACCTCTAACTATAAGTGATAAAGCAGTATGGCTGGCCTCCACAGAATATAGTCTGTGGATTTCAGTTGGCATAAAGACATGTCTGTCGTTGCCAGCAGACGAAACACCACATCCTGTGCGACTACTGACCGGTCTATAATGCTGAGAGATGATTACTGACGTCTTTCCTAGTGCACCTGGACAATAAAACAATTTTTCGTTGAAACTTTTCTTACATGCCATTGACAAAAGACGTCACAGCTGAAAGCAACGAGGGCGTCTACGGATGTTTTTATTTTTTTAACACGTGACGAGCTACGTGTATTCTGTGCTGTCGTTCTGCCTCTTTCCTCTCCATCTGACAATACCCCATCCTGTTGCCATATGTAGGGTAGCAAGCCGGTTGTCCTAAACTGGTTAACCACCATGCCTTTTCATATCTACTATACCTTCTGTTTCTTCTTCTCAAGATTTCCTGCCAATAAGTAAACATTAACCAAATATAATCAATCAAATGGCAGTCTGTGAAATGATCATTTTCGAATGAAACACTGCGATAAAAACAAAACAAACAAACAAACAGAAACTAGAAACAGCTTTCTTCTTCAATTAAGCTGAGATTCATTGCACCGTAGTATGGCGTGCCGTAAGGCTATATTGTTGTCTCGACACTGCAGGTAATGAGGAATCGGCATTTCTCTAAATTACAGCAGATCGAGTTGTTTATGCCCAGGAACTCAGAGCTTGCATGAACGTAGGTGGGCAACGTATATATATATATATATATATATATATATATATATATATATATATATATATATATAATTCATTCGTTTGTTCTTAAAAAGTAAATGATGTATACGTTTTGGCCACATGGTACCGCATAACAACGTACCGTTACAGAAAAGGTCTGAAGCTATGATAGACCGCTCTGTTGTGTCCCTTGTTTGCTGAAAAAAAAAAGAAAATGAAGAGAAGGCGTCTTGGACTTGAGCGTGCCGAAAAGCGAAAGTCAGGTCCTTCACCTCTGAAAGGAAGGAAGGAAGGGTGAACGAGAGCCCATTACCGCGTTACAGCAATTCACGAGTAGCCGCGGCGGCATCCACTTAAGTAACCCTCGTAGACGCAGGCACGAGGCGTCGGAACCATTGGCCAGCCGGCAGAGCGGTCGAACAATCGTCCAGGAGAGCACGGAAGGGCTCTTTCAACTGGTCAGCTTTTTCCTTTTTGTTACCGTTGTTTCTTGTTCGCTTCCAGCCGTACGCCCAGAGGTGCGCACCCTTCTGTTCGCGAATGATCGCCCAGCCAACAACGGCAGCTCTGGCCGCCGTTCGTCTGCGAACAGCGCTGAGGCAATCTGGTTACGAGGAGGGAGAAAGATGTTCTCCCGCGCCACGGGGCCGGCCAGGGGTGTTTCGCCAAATGGCACGACGATGCCCAGTGGAGAAAAGAGAAAAACCGTGCACTCGCATGGCGTGACCGTGAACCGAACGATTTTCTGTCGCTGCGGCCATCCATCCTCAAAGAACGGGCGCATCCCGAGGCGTCGTCGTCATGATCGTCGTTTCAACTTCCTGGTACTGGCTTGTATGTACCGTAACACGTCACATCGCGAAGCTCCTCAATGCGATCGGGTGCAGAGTCACGCGGTTGGCGGTGATGGACGCGGATTCGAAGGCCCGGCAACGAAGCGAAAGCCGAAAGCGACGATGTGCATGGGCGTCCAGGAGAAAGTGGCCACGTCGCCTTCTTCCGGGCCGAGCGCATCTTCGTGAGCTGGGTACACGGTGAAACATTGCGCTTTCTCGAATCACTTGTTCTGCGCTGCGAGCGCTTACCACAAAGATTGCGCGGCAGCGCCTGCGTATACTCTTCTTGCGTTGTTTTGCGCGAAAAGAAAAGGTCGAAACGGGACGGTGTTTAGATAGCCCAGGAGAAGGCGAAAGAGAACGTGACGGCCGAAATCGCCCGCTAACGGAAAACTGCCCTTTACGATAGCGCCAAGAGAAGGGAAGGTGCGTGGGAAGGCGAGAACCTCACGGCCTATAACTGTACTCAGGAGGCCCCGTAAAGGTGCACAGCCAGACACGCACTGACGCTTTCCGTTCCCGAAATTTCGACAGTCGCTGTCCTACAATGAGAGAAATGTGTAGGCGAATGTCGAAAATGTGGCTGAGGTGTAACTCTTGTAAGCCGGGTTGTCACGAAGGAAACATATTGACGACAGGCAGGCTGGCAACTACAGTAGTCAACCTCTGAGGAGGACAACGAAGTAGTTCTGTGTGCGCGTGCTCTGGTCGCGTTTTTGGCCCTTGCGTTACGAAAGTAAACGCCCTATTTTGTACCTGCGTACCTGTGTCCTTGTGACAATATATTAGGCTAGGTTTTGCAAATCGTGCGCTCCGTGGGCTCGCTCAAGGTCGCTGGAACGCGATGAATGACCTTGAGAAACATGTAGTAGTAGGGCTTTAATGTGTGACACCTGTAGCACAGCGCACAGTAGCCCACTGTAAAATAGGTGGGGGGGGGTGCACCAGGGCGTCGAGTTATGAGGTAATTATGTGATTTGTAGCGTAGCCGGTTGCGCTGGCCTGCTGTGCTCTCTTTCATGGCGATGGGCCGGAGTGTGATCCGTTGTCTTGCGCTCTGTGGTTAGCATGTCTGGCGGGGAGTTAAGTGGTGTAGAGTAACATCGTGGGATGCGTTTTGGCCACCGGAGGGGTCATGTCTAGTATGTTGTGGTATTGGTGCCGTGACTTCGTGCGATATAGTGTTTTGTGGTGTTTGGCTCAAAAGTGTGCGTGGCTTGGGCCGTGTATGATTTTGGTCTGTTTATTGTTTTAAATATGATGGCTACAAGGAGTGGAGTTGGGGTATGCTGTGTTGTGATATGCTGTGGAAGCGTAGGACGGAGAGGGGGAAGCGGACCTGATTGAGGAGTACGGTGGAGTTAGGACATTGGGGCATGATGCCGGAGTGCTCTGCCGTATTGTGATGCGGTGTTGTGTGCGGTTTCGAAAAATTGGGAGATCCTTAAGCTTCGCCTTTAAGAGTTGAAAGCGATAGCGAATACCTGCCCCTAGTGCCCCTCTTAACGGCTAAGTGCATAGTTATTAATATGTTTTGTCACACACACACACACACACACACACACACACACACACACGCACGCACACACACACACACACACACACACACACACACACACACACACACACACACACACACGCGCGCGCGCGCGCAAGCACGACGTATATGTAGTAATGGTACCGGTTTTCGATCTATTTAACAGGACTTTTATAACAACTTCAATAAAATATTGTACAGTGATATAGTCACGTGGTCTTGTATTATGAACTGCACGCAGGCGGGACACTTTTATTCGTAAATGGTCACATTTTGTCGTCCATCTTGCGTTAGTTATCAAGCAATTGTTCGAGTTGTTCTTCTGGAGACCTCTTCCGGCCAACCGCAACAAGCATCGCCTTATGGTCGGTGAAATGACAACTGCAGTACTTCACTTTTGTAATGATGTCGTGGGCATGAAAAGCTAAATCTATGCAAGTGTTGCGGTTTGTTGAAATGACATTTCTTTGAAGGGGCATAAAGAGTCTCACAATGCCTCACAGATGGCGGCGCATTATCTAGCGTTTGCTGTTTGCTTGATCAACGCCTCTGGAAAGGCATGATATGTTTTCCGCTAGATGGACATAGGTGTCCATTTTTAGAGCTGTTTGAAAGTTCCTGTGTGTTTTTAGCGGCGATGGCTGCCCTATCCCAGCCTTTTTCGACGTAGTTTGATGGCCTTCCAAATGCGCCTACAAATCGCCGAATGGGCTGGTTTTCGTCGTGACACCTGTCGAACGAAATGCGTTAAAAAGACTCCTTTCACTACAGGACATTTATGTTGTGTTCTTTCCCGAAGCAGCCTTAAGGAACATCATGGCTTTGTGGTAAGACACCTGCTCGCCACGCGAACGGTCCTGGTTCGATCCTCAATGGGATCGACACTTTTATTCTTTATTAATTTGCTTCCTTTTCGATTTCTCGCTCACGGACGATTCTTCTCTCACAACCAACCGTGCCGACGCCGACGGCAGAATTTCTGCGACACGAGCTCTCTAACGCGGTCGCGTTAACATATACGTCTGTCCACAGCCACGAAGAGCTCAGTCATCAATCTACCTCCTCGTTCCCTTCAGCTGTCGCCACCAAGCGCTCCCTCTCGGGAGGCGTTCATCGAGGCATTGCCTCTTGGCAATCTATCGCGTGGCCACGGAAATTATTCGCTCTTTTCCACGGGCCAGCTGAGCACGACAACGGTGACGCCGACGGCTTTTTGGCACCTCAGCGCCTGTGTGGTGGGAATAAAAAAAAGACAATGTACAGAAAAGACAAAATTATTATTGCAATATTTCCAAATCCTAGCACGCTAGTCCTGGTGTTTTAACAATGTGAGAAGGGCAATACAAAACCAACAAATTGTTGCCAAAGCTGTATATATAGCCGAGACACACCTTTTCAAATTATAAAGTTTCTCCGTACGCTCGTAAAAACATAATGCGAATTTGGTTGCTGACGAGAGTGCGAAAATATTAATTACAGATCCATTTAGGTTCACTCTATTTTCATTGAAACGAGTACAGACTGAATAGTAACGATGTTTGTTATATATATATATATATATATATATATATATATATATATATATATATATATATATATATATATATATATATATATATATATATATATATATATATATATAAGGAACATAATAGACGAAGTCAAAGTTTATATATTGGGCATTAATCTACGTCTTACATGAAAAGTGGAGGCATCTAATATGTAGAGACCAATATAAACAGCAAGAGCAAGTACCCTTGAGAAAGTTATCAGATAAGACTAGTTACGGTACTTGACTGATTTCGCAGTGTTCCGAGTTAGTCCACCGAGCCACATGCCATGGATATCACTCGACTGATCATATCTCGAGAATATGGTTCGCACTTAAACTACTATACTTAAACACAAGAGAGAACAAGGTTGAGTGAAAAGCAGGCAGGTTGCTCAGAAGAACATTTCCGGTTTTCTACCCTCCACTGGGACAAACGAAGGGGGACAGAGAGACAAGGAGAGAAAAAGAACGACAGCTTATCAACACAATCAGTACGATGTGCCGCACTCAGGCTACTAAGTCTTGCGTTATGGTCGTTTAACTTTTTTTTTCATTTTTTTATCTTATCGATTTATCGCTGGCGAGCACTTGGAGCAGCTGCATCTCTGTTGTATACGAGGTCTAGTTCGCATGTTACTGTCGAACCGCGCTACCGACGACAACGTTACAAGGCGGTTCCCGTTCCGCAAAGCAAAGATGGGCGCGCGGGCTCTGAAGGAAATACAATGGTCCGCTCTGCTATTCGGCTCACGTCGAAGTCGCGCCGTTTGTCCGCAAAGCGCCGTGAATCTCTCCGTTGCGGCCGACAGGCGGAAGCCGGTTGCCGATTATCCTAGCGCCCGCCGGCGCCCCGCCTGTGCGCGCCAGACTCGCGCATCGATCAGGAGTCGACTGCCGCGTGCACCTTCAAAGCAGGCATTCGCGTAAAGCTATCGTCGGACGGCACTTCTGAAGCGTGCAGTTTCCTTCTCTGCGTTCTCTTCACGCTCTCTCGAACTCTCAGGCGGCTTGCTTAAAAACCGTAATTGAATTTATAACAGAGCGCAATGAAAATTACCTTGCCACAACGAGCCGGCAGACCAGCCAGGGGGCAATGTGCTACGACGCGCCATGTCCGTTCGGCTGTATGTATGTGTGTGTGTATGCATGTGTCTGTATGTATGTGCGTAAGTTTATGTGTATACCTGTCGTGTGAGCGTGCGATGAATGTTGTGCGTTTTCGTGCTTCTTTCGTCTGGGCTGATTTCGCGTCTGGGAAAGTATTTATTGTACCTGTTAGGGTTATGTGTGTGTCTTTACATTTCACCATCACGGCGTGCTGCAGGCGTAACACCTTAGCTGGAAGAACCACTAGGATGGAGGCGGTGTCGTAACGAGCAGCTAAAGTAAACAAGGCTACAACTAGACGGGGTGTCATTTAAACACGCAGTCCTGAGAAACACAGTGCACGCGTAAGTAAACACAGGGCGGCGGAATGTTTATTTTGGGGGTGTTTAATGGTCCATGCACTTTAATGTCGGTGCACTTACGACGTGTTTTTTTTTTCGCGAGAAAAGCGCAATGGTGGGGAGGTGAAACGAGAGTTTTGGGTTACAAAACACGTCGCTCACAAATAATAACAAGAGATAAGGGGATGAATTATGAACTCATTTTCTTTTTTTTTCACTACATGTTTATACAAACACGTATGCACGGGTAGAGGCGAACGCAGGCACAAAGTCGCCGCATTAGCGTACCTTGAGTGCGAATAATAATGACAATAAAAACAACAACAGCAATGACCTAGATGAAACAACAACACTAGGGACTGCACAACGTCGTGAGTATGCACCGGACTTCTACTCGCGCTTTTTTTTTAGTTAGAACAACTATTGAACTGGAACTTTTCTTATGGAACACTTTATTTATTTTTGTACTCTATACTAACAACGAAGGGGAAGGAATCACTGTCGCCAGAGAATGGTCACCGTGTGCTCTCAGATTATTTTCTTTTTATGAAAAAAAACTACAGCAACAAAGATACAACTTCCTAAGGCCGTTACTGAATTTCATGTTTAAATGAAAATCAGGGGCGACAAATGAGTTTCCCACCGGCGTATGGGAACGCCGAGATCGAGGCATGTAATGTGCATACTAGAGCATTTATGTGTAAGACTGCACAAGAGCATTCAGGACTGAGCTTGCGCAACACACATGTGTACACGTCCACCTGCCGGCGCAGTACCGGGTATTTTACCATCCTGTCTTCCCCCGTAGTTCAGTGACGTATACGCCGACATACGTGGCACCTTTTCTGTAAGTTGTGTGACTTCCCTTGCACTGCTGCCTATGCGGCACGTCACACATTAGAAGTGCCTGTTTCTGAAAAAAAAAGTAAACGAAGTATGCGCATACCTAAAGGCAGATGGCACGTAGCGTCGATGACCAGAAAAGCACGTAACCATGTCTTCATCGGTCGAGAACGCTTCGTTTCGCAGAACAGTTGATGTCAGGCATATGATGCCAGTTGAAACGCAATCGATCAGTTACGGCATCACGGGCAATAATTTTTTTGTGTGTGTCCGACTGTTTCATCTTGCAAACGAGCACCTCTCATACTTGCATGTAGTTGGCACGTATAAAAAAAACACAACTTTGTCACAAAAACACAGCAATGAATGCGATAGCCACAACTTGGAATATCACGCGATGAATGGCAAGCAGAGCGAAACGTGCCCCACGTTGCTCACCCGAATAACTGTGTTAGTTGTTACTTAGCTGTGCCTGAAAAGCGCGCGATTTTCGCAAAAGGAGACTCTGCGGCAGTGAGTGCAGTGACCTACCTCTGTGCGACAGAACTACAACAGAATCGTTCCGGTGAAAGCCCAAGGCGTACGATTCTCCCCACCGCGAGATAAGCGTGCGCATGCACGAGCGTCTACCACCCTCCCCTTTCCACGCGGCAAAGTACGCGTGGGAGATGAGAGCCCACGCCGCCACGTCGTGGCGACGCGTGCTCATTCCGCCATCGCTCTAGTAATGGCGAAACCACGATAGTTCCCCCGAGATGGGCGTCGCCAGCGGTATGTGGTTGATACAAACAGCTTGCCGTTTCTACGTTGAAGTTGGTGCACCTTCGTAGCTCAGTGGCTGAGATTCCACTCGTCAGAGTTGTTTTCTATATATATATATATATATATATATATATATATAAGGGAAAGAAGTGTATACCTAAGGCCTCGTTTTTCCGTGTTTTAACACAATATTGATGAGATCTAACAGACAGCAATGCCAAGGAATGTACAGGGGAAGTTATTAGAACCAATGGAATGTAAATAAGAAGAAAGAAAAGTGGGTGGAAAAATAAGCAGCCGTAAGCATATATATATATATATATATATATATATATATATATATATATATATATATATATATATATATATATATATATATATATATATATATATATATATATACACGGTGAATGACGCCTGCGGCAAAATCCAGCCGAGCGTGGTGTCCATTTAATTGCTATGGCAATACAAAAACGACATTATTCTGCCGGCCGTCTTCCGTGCATAGTGTCGCATTTTCAGCGCAGCCTAAGAAACACTGGAGTTTTAAAAAATACGTATCTATTTTCCAATAAAGGAATACACCATCTAATACTTACGTATTGACATTGCGCCTCAGATACGCGTAATAATTGCTTTTTGATCAACACTGTTTGGAAGTATACACAAACGCAACCACCAGTTCAATATGGCTGAGCGTTCAGCAAGTGCTTAATCTTTGACCGGGTAACTGAATCTTGTGACAGGCGGAACAAACTTCCTGCGTTCAAGTCTCCCAAATAAAGACTATCATCCCTAGAAGCGAGCGTGCTCGCTTTCTCTGTAGTGACCAGTGAAACAAATTGTCCCCGTATCCGCATGTTAATCTGAAAATGTTGTCGAAAGACGGTAGTCTTGCGTGTGGAGAGAGTGAAAAAAACATTTATTTGATGTTCTGCGCAAGAAAATTGGTGAATGGTATTCTGGAGGCGCTGAGTTAGAGTGCCGCGAGCGTGCAGCGGAGGCGAACAAGCGCATCAAGTCACGTCACACGTGACACATGAGCGCCATCTGGCAGTTTTCTTACAAAACAAAGGGCATGGCTCTGAGACGGGTGTGCGCGCCTGTTTTAGAGGTGATAAGGTGTAAAACGCAAGGCGACGTAGGTGCCACCACCGCCTAGTCTTGGCAAAGCTTTGGAAACGCTCATCTTTTAGTGCAAGCGTTGCATGGTCAGCGCAGCGTAATAAGCGCTACGGTCCTTAAAATTACCTATGTATGCCTTTTCTAGTAAGCTACCCACATGCAGAATATATACGTGTTGTTATGGTGCCTCGGATATGCGCTATATTTGCTTTTTAATTGACAATGGCACAAGTATGAACGCCGAATTTTGAGCAACATTGGTGGGCGCTGCGGATGGGGTCGGCCGTTTCCAGTACCCGACGCGTTTAAGCGTAGACAAACAGACAAATGTACAGACAGACAGACCAAAATTTTTGCGTCGAAGATGCCCAAGAAAGGGTATCGTCTTTAAAAGAGAAAAAACATAGGGCGAAGTCAGCGATGTAGGAGAGACGCTGGAAGCATGGCACTACTCTCGAAAAAATGTCAGAGACGCATGGGAAGATAGCACGTCACACAACATTCTAAGAATTTGGGGCGATCCCCATACACACGGGGCTCGGACGGTACACCGTGCCTTCTGAAACAAGGCTGCTGACAGGCCGGAGAGCGCCGACACCGTTCGGGTGCTTGACTCCGCCCGGCCCACACACGTCTATCGCAATTGGGATGAACTTGCTCGCCGCGCAAGCATTCTTTATTAGCGCCCACGCCGCGCTCCATAGCTCCCGTCGAAGCGCGTCGAGACAAGGAGGAGGAGGAAGAAAGTTTAAGCGGAAAGACAGGGAGGTTAGCCAGTTCTTAGACCGGCTGGCTACCCTGTGCTGGGGAAAGGGATGAGGGGAATGAAAGATGTTAAAAAGAAATGTTGCGAAGAGAGAGAGAAATTACAAAAAAAATTTGCGACAGAGGAAAGGCAACATCAAAGAGTATAAGACACTAAACACTTTACTTGGCACAAATTGGGTGGGTTGCAGCTGGCGTGAAAGTGGAGAAGGCTGTGGGTTGGCCCGGGTCAGCCGAATTCCTGCCACCATTTTGCTTTTTACTTTTTCTCTTTAGTAAAGTGTAGGTGACCGATGCCGCCCCGTGAGAGTCGTAGAACGCCGGTCATTTTCGAAGGCGTCTCCGGACCCTCCTCTCCCATCCGACGAATTAAGGCAGTATACGCTCTGCCAAAACAAATTGAAGAAGAAGCTTGGCCATATCGATGGTCCCGATAATGGGGTGGCCGCGAGGGCTCATCGAAGGCTAAAAGCCGCATTGTGAAAATGAACTCGGTGAAGAAAAGGGGGGGGGGGGGGCGGGCTGCGTGGAAAGAAAAGCGGCAAACAACGCCGGACAATAGGATGAACAAGGTCGCGACCCTATTTACCACCTTAGAGGATGGCCCTAGCATATGCATGCCAGGCGGTCATGGACTGGCATGAGTAAGTGACCGGGGTTGCAAGGTCGTGGTTTGAGTAAATGTTTCGAAGCGGCCGTGCATGCAGGGAAAAAAAATGAAACATCGAGGTGAAGACAGCCGAGTATCGGTTGTGGCCTTTAACCTTGGTAGGCCTGGCCATACATAATTATTTACGCATTCTCCGTATTCTTTAACTTTCTTTTCTTTTTCCTTCGAGAGCCCAGTTTTACGTTAGGTACATTTGGAAGCGCAGAGTTTGTGGCTGCATTGCAGTCAGTTTTCTATTAGTGGGTCGTGTGAACTTATTCCGTGTTGAAAGCTTTCAATGAATGAATCACTAACCCAAACAAGATCATTAGGATAACGCTTCTGGGATACCCTAGCCTTCGAAAACCGGACACTGCATAATGAGGGGGAGTCAACGCACAGTCGCGAGCAAACGTGTCGGGGTCATGAGATTAGAGAAAGTAACATTAAACTTTGCCCTATAGCACAACTTCACAGCACGGCATTGTTTCAAGGTATTGCATCAGCCTAAAATGAGCAATACCAGTTGATTTCAACCTGCGTACTCTAATTCACATGCTCAGCGTATACAGCGAACAGGAGCTAGAGAGAAAGGTTTTCGCGGCGCTAACTGGCTGTCACAGTTTTTTTTCGTGACTGTACATATAACTGTTGCAGAGCTCATTGTTAGAGCGTTGTAGCATCGCAAATTTCAACAGTGGATTTTCAAAGCTTTGTAACGGCCTAACTACTTGGTCTTAGAAAAATAACTGCACTATACTTTAAAATAAGTACGAAGCTTCAACTATATATATATATATATATATATATATATATATATATATATATATATATATATATATATATATATATATATATATATATATATATATATATATATATATATATATATATATATATATATATATATATCTCGATTGAACTTTGTTGAAAATGATTGGAAACGTGTGCATAAACTTCTCGCAAAGTATGTAACTTTTCAATTTTGAAAAACTCGTTAACACTGTAGTGTAGACGCAGAATCGAAAAACCCTAGCTCTGAAGGATTTCCTTTTTTCTTTTTTTTCTTTTGAAACGTCATATACATAATCATCTTCAAAGAAGCTGCCCATGTGCTACCAGCTCCAAGGAATAATATACCCGTCACAACACGCCTACTGTTTTTTTTTTTCTTTATAGCACACATTCAATTGAGTCGGCGATTAGCCGGCTAAGCGGTCGTTAATCGGTGAGTGACGTTATGCACCGCCAGTGAAGATGTCACTACACACACTTCTCCATCAGATATATATGTGGCTTGTAGCCAAACTATAGACGCGGCAACTTAATTTAGCTACTACCAACAGCCCGCAATTCATTCCTAACGCCGGTGTAAAAGACGCTGAGAACATAGAGGTATACAGCTTCACATTAAGTCTGTCTGCAGATCGGCTCGGAGCACTGTGAATAATGATATTTCTGAAGTATAGCTACGGCGGTGGTTTATTAGCAGGCAATGCTCAAGCTCCTCCGAAAGACAGATGTTACTAGTGTAACGTACCTTGCTTAGTTACTGAAGAACGTTCCGACATCCTCTAATTAGATTAGCTTTTCAGCATTCCCTTGGAGTTACAGAATGAAACAACTCTATATGGTCCACAATAGACGCGAGGTATAGTCACCTGGCTACACTCTCAGAAAAAATTTAGTAAAAAAGGTAGCAACTGCAAGCAAACAGGTAGTAACGGCAGTGCTTACTACCTTTCTCGAACCATTACTACCCTTTTGCAACCTGTTCACTACCTACGTTAGTAAACAGCTACTAGCTGCTGCCGTTACTAACTTTTTGCGACCTGTTTACTACCTATGTTAGTAAACAGTAACTGGAATGAAAGAGGTAGTAACTGCATCCGTTACTACCTTTCTTGCTTCGTTACTACCTGCTGCTGACTACTTAATCCAAAACAGTGTGTGATTCCGATACTGATAATTTATGAGAGGAATCGTCTCGACGTATCATCATTAAACGGAAAAATGACGCAGGAGATATGCATAAATCAAGAAAAAAATTGTTTTAAATTACGCAACCGAAATATGTAAACGTCATTCTGATTGTGTCGAAACAAAGAAGTACAAGTTAACAAACCACAAGAAAGTGCTACACGAGGTGTAATAGACAATTACAACAAACTTAGTAAATTACAAAAAATTAACAGGACCAGTGGATCAAAATAACAAGATGGTCACAATTAATCCGGAGGATGGTCACAATTAATCCACTGCGGCATTCCTCCAAATATTATCGTTCTTTCGGCACGTGAAACCCTAAAAACGATTATTACCTTTTAACCGCTGATATACTAGCTGTGTGAAGCATTCAAATGCACTGAGACTATGTTAATATGTACGGTACCTTGTTCCGGCCACTGTAAATAATGCTTTTTTGTAGCCCTTTTATGATAAAGAGATATGACATATATTTTTTAAAAGTAAGGCTGATTAAAAGAACTTGTGCTACATCCCCAAACACACGTAGCCAGGTAGTATGATATAGTGCTCCAGATTCACGTTTGCTCTAATTAATACAGAAAGACAAGTGCTTCCCTGTGCCATACATGCATCTGCAAAGTAGGGGCTATATATACCACAAGTTTACTTCCTACTTTAGCGTAAAAAAATAGTGAACTTCCTAGGCCTATGTATTCTTCGCGTTCATTGTAGAACACGCAAGATTACCAGAAGCTGTGTAGTAATGAGACATTGATTGACCAACATTGCAAATGAAGAAAAACTATGGCAAGATAAATGAACAGGGTTGTATTGGTTGCTATGCTTTTTTCTTGAAACCTTTAAAAGTTACTACCCATAGGTGGTAACGGCTAGGGTAGTAACCGTTGCTAAATGCTGGTCGTTGAAAGCATAGGTGGTAACAGTTACCACCCTCGCCGTTACTAACTGCGGTTACTACCAGGGTTGTAACATATGTGACAAACCGTTACTACCCCAAAGTTAGTAAGTACTACTACCTTTTTTTTCTAAGAGTGTAGGCGCATTCAGGGATGGTCAGGCTAAACCTGACCACCCTCGCGCGGGACCTCGGGACGACCAAGATTTGAGAGGACAAGCTCTTGGGCTTTAATGAGCTTAATTTCTTTTGGATGGAAAGTGAAACCGACAATAGCACAGCCCGAAAGAACACGCGGGAAGTCCGCATAAATTTGTCCGGGACGTGCGGCTCTCATATCACGC
Organism: Rhipicephalus microplus; assembly: GCF_043290135.1. Lineage (NCBI taxonomy): Eukaryota > Metazoa > Arthropoda > Arachnida > Ixodida > Ixodidae > Rhipicephalus > Rhipicephalus microplus. Next base: position 51,677,658 of record NC_134702.1, read on the forward strand.
GCATTCTTTCATTGCTTGCTTGTCAGCCAGTAACAGTGCTGTGTTAAGTCATTGGTTGTCTTATATAATGCTACTGTCGCATGTGTGCATCACTGACGCAGGCCGGTACAGCGGCTGGAACATTAGTCTTTTCCTGAGCGATTTTTCTTATGTGCTTTATATATTCTGTTGAACTTTTACGTCCGGGTTCTGTGTTATTTCTTCGTTCAATGTGTGTGTGTGTGTGCGTACGTGTGTTTGTTTGTTTGTTTGTGTGTGTGTGTGTTTGTTTGTTTGTGTGTGTGTGTGTGTGTGTGTGCGTGCGTGCGTGCTTGCGTGTGTGTGTGTGTGAGAGAGAGAGAGAAAGAAAGACACGAAGGGAAGAGAGGGCAATATCCTATGAAAATAAGAGAGGAATTCTACGTAGCTCTTCGGTATTCCTCAAATCCGTATGCAATATACGTTTCCTTACGTGGCATACATTTTTGACGCTGCAGGAAAATGGCGACGCAGCCTACCACGAGCTACTCAGAATGGAGACTTGGGTGTTGAACAGATACAAACAGATTTTGTTTTTCTTTCGACTTTCTTCAAACTTTCCTTGAAATCATTGCTCCTTGAAGTAAAGGTGTACGCTGTAAGCACGTTTTGTCTGCCAAACGTAACTACTGCCAACACATATATGCGCCACCAGTTCAGCCGCCAACGTGAAATGAATAGCGCGACCTGTTGACGCAAAAGCGTTGGCAGAAATCGTATACATGGTCTACCTATAGCAAGTTTTGTTAGCGTAATAAAACTTGGAGAACATGATGTTAAAAGACATCGCACCCGCGAACGCGCCAGCTATTCTTGAACAACTCACATTATTTCTAAGGAAGGAATGCACCATCACCCCCCATCTTTATTTTGTATGCTTGCATGGATGCCAGTGGTTGTGTCAACGCCGCTAAATTTCATTACGATTTTGAGCGTGCCGAAACGACGACATGATTGTGAGGCGCGTCGCATAGCGAAGAACGGCGGATTGATTCTTTCGCGTGCTACGAAATATATGCACGTATATAGCTGCCGTGAAGTGCGGAACCTAACCCGTTTCTTCGAGTTTGATTGATTTATTGATTGACTGATTGATATGTGGAGTTGAACGTCCCAAAATCACTATATGATTATGAGAGACGCTGTAGTGGAGGACTCCGGAAATTTCGACCACCTGCGGTTTTTTTAACGTGCTCCCAAATCTGAGCACACGGGCCTAAAGCATTTTCACCTACATCGGAAATGCAGCCGCCGCAGCCGGGATTCGATCCCGCAACTTGCGGGTCAGCAGCCAAGTATCTTAGCCACTTAGACAACCGTGGCGGGGCGAGTTTAAGAGTGCCATTACTTATTCGATAACCTATGACTGGGGCACATGGAGTTTTTTCATCAAAGTGTATTTCTATAGACATAGAACGCAAAAACTTCCACTTGCCTTGACGTGTGTGCGTGCCAAAGAGACCAATAGTCTGCCTCGGTAGGTGAGGGGCTATATATGGGGTGCTCGGCGGCCGACCCGAAGGTCGCAGGATCGATTCCCGCCAGGGCGGTCGCATTTTGATGGAGGCCAAAAGGTCGAGGCCCGTGCACTGCGTCACGTCAGTAGCACGTTAAAGAACACAAGATGGCGGAAATTTCCGGAGCCCTCCACTATGCCATCTCTCATAATCATAACATGGTTTCGGGACATAAAACCCCAGATATTATTTACTATTATTAAATAAGCCAATATATGAACGAATTTTAATGCAGCGTCAATGTCATGCCTCAAAATGTTTATGTGGCTGTGACTCTAAGACACGTCTGAAATTTACAGGGACCCCAGACAACATTGAACTAGTTCGGCGTTTCCCACGTACTTTGGGAAGCGACGTTATGTGAAGCATGCGGAAAGAAGTTGACCCTATCGTAACTTTTTTTATTGACTGATATGATATGAAATGACGCTAAATGTGTGTACAAATGTTTGATATGTGTGGTTTAACGTCCCGAAACCACCATATGATTATGAGAGACGCCGTAGTGGAGAGCTCCGGAAATTTCGACCACCTGGGGTTCTTTAACGTGCACCCGAATCTGAGCACATGGGCCTACAACATTTCCGCCTCCAACGGAAATGCAGCCGCCGCAGCCGGGATTCGATCCCGCGACCTGTGGGTCAGCAGCCGAGTACCTTAGCCACTCGACCACCTCGGCGAGGCTATGTACAAATGTTACACGCACAGGCATATGTTGAACAGTCACAGATTTTTATACAACCAGTTGTTTGCACTCGGGCACCGATGCCATCAGCAACATAAATATAGCAACACCAGAAGCGATAAGCTGATATGAAGCACTGGTGCTCGCGAGAATGGTATCCCTGGACCATGCTACAATTATAAACATCAGCGGATTACATCTACCTACAATCGGCGTTAACCCGACAATACAGCTGAATCATTGGAGTACATAAGTAATGTTTATAATAGTTGATAGCCACCACTGCAGCCATAATATTTACGCCATACTTACGCTGTACTTGCGACGGTACTTGCTCAGTAACCTTTCGCTCGCTCCTCCTTTTCTTAAAAAAGTTGCCTTCTAAACCTTTGTCAGGCCAAACCTAAAGTATGCGCATGTGATTTTATTACTCACCACAATAACCTCATTAACGTCCTCGAGTGTGTCCAGAACCATGCGGCGCGATTCATACTGTCTAACTATTCATACACCTCAAACATCTTGGCAATAAAAGCAATGATCAACATATCCGATCCGGACAAACGCCGCAAAATCGCACGAATTAGCCTTTATCATTATTTCTTCCATTCTTTGCTTTCAGATACCCCATACATCAGAGGAGCGCATCACATTTCCCGCCACAGTCACTGTATATATCCAGTGCAAGCCCATGCCGTCACCTTTCACCAATCATTTTTTTCTGCGCACAGCCCGAGACTGGAATGACCTGCCCACCGAAGTCGCCACCGCCATCTACACCCAAGCATTCAAGCGGCTCATCGAAACCATCCCATCATAAATACCATTATATTAATAGCATTTCTACCACCCACTGCCCCATGTAATATCCTAACAGGGACCTTTGATGCAATAAAATGAATGAATGAATTGACATGTCACGAACATTAGGGTCTGTTTGCAAAGTTGTTCCAAGACTTGCTGTGGCTCTGAGGTAGAATACTTGATTGCCACGCAGAATGCTGGAGTTCCATTCCTGCGCCCATTTAAGTCGATCAACATGATGCACAGGTGATAATATGAATGACGTGAACTGCCTGCCGCATACGCCATAAAACCCTTTCCACCACTCACATGTGGTCCACACACGCCTAACATGGCACGTGGCATAGGGGTATGAACCACATGTGATTCACAGTGCATATGAACCCATAAACAGCGAGAACTGAAATCAGGAACCTTAACGCTAAAGCTTTAAAGAGCTCACGTCACACGATACCAGTGCCGGCGTTAAAGGTGTTGTCTATGAACAAAAATCCCGGTAGAAGGAGATGATCACAGCTATTTCGATCCGAATTCAAAGCGAGGCACAGCGCACGGCAGACAAGTATTCTACCACAGAGCCACACCCGTTCTTCAAACTTCTTGAGGGAAATACCCTGCACAATCATCAAGTAGGGGGAGCGCATGCAACATTCGCAGCCCACTTTTATCAATATTAAATGATTTGAATGTTAACTGCGCAAGCTCTCGCCGAGAGTTGCTCGAATACGGCGAAGGACGCTGCTTATCATACGCACGTGATCGGACTGCTGAATGCACCTCGTTGCGATGAAACTTAGATCTCTGCTCTAACGTAGGTGCCCACCGTTGCGTCGAACCACGAGCAACCGTCCACACACCAGCATCATCAACGTGCCCTGCCAGCCAATGCACTGACAACTAATAAATTTAAATAAATATATCGACTTTGCTCGTAAGGCTCGGCGCAAGTGAAGAATCTAACGTATAGGCAGTACTCACTCACTACATCGAATGAAGTCGATTCCCACTATATGCGAGGGATCTGCTAGATTATTTCTCGCGTTTTCGACAGTGCGCAAGTGAAGATAACAGCTTGTGGCCGAAAAGTGTGATAATCGGATAAGCTCCTATATAGCTTGGTGCTGACGTTCTACACGCGTTTAATGAACAGGTAAGTGGCGAGAAGGTGATAGCGCCAGCCAGAAAGGTAGCGAAGGCATGAAAGAAACTACTTTCGCACTGACGTAGACAGGGGGACAGTGGAGAGAGTACATCCTTTCCCCGAAATTTTCGATTTTGCATTAATATATACGCGCGCGCTACGATCATACTTAAAGAGTGGTTCACCCCTCCACAGTCTTTTCAAAAAAAAAAAAAAAGTCTGGCTACGCCATTTCACTCTCCCGTACGTCTTTAAGCACGGAGTGCTTTAGCTGTCCCTTAACGGTCACTCACATTTTCCGTCCGTCATATTAACAAGACTAAGATGAATATTGTCGAAAGACGTGCGAGCCATCGAATGCGGCCGTCATGCATCAGTCGCCCCACGTGGAGGCGTGACGACGAGTGCTGCGCGTGGGAAAATAACCACGGCGATCCACCGCGAGATTCGCCAAAGCTGAAACAAGCTCTTCTCACTCGCGACGTCCGTGCGTCGGAAAGACATAAAGGAAAAAAAATAAAAGAAAGAAACACGCGGACAACTGTGCTGGCAAAGCTGAGTGCCTTCCACTAAACTGCGGGCATTGATCACTGCCTACGCGCTCGTGGCGCCCACCTTGTAATCATTAACCAAGCGTGCATCGTTCTTCACGTTTTCTAACGATGCCTTTGCGCTTATTATTGTTAGATTGAATTCGAAGCACTTTTTAAGTCTTCTGTGATCTTGTATCCCACGTGCTGTTTGGACAAGTTTATAGTTATATGCAACATGACGGATGCTGTTTATGGATGCACTGTTGAGACTCAAAAGGCGATCGCTTCTAGGAGGTGTTGCTTAACCAACTGGCGAAATTCCGGTAGGCGTTCGGCACAAAAATGAATCAATCAGTCAATCAATCTATCAATCAACTTTTTACGAGCAGCTAGCGACATCATGCGATGGCGATTGGCACTCGAAAGTCTATGCCATTTAGGAGACGTCGCCAAGTACAAAATAAACGAACTAAAGAGACATACGCTACTCGAAACCGCGCCAGTTTTCGCACAACCTTCAGCGGAATTGATCGCGATAGAGAAAACTCTACCCCATCCTAATTCTGCTGATACGATTAGCCAACGCTATCCACGAGTGGTAAAGCTACATACGAGCGTAAAATTTTGCGAATTCAGCCCATTGGTCATCGCCCTTAAATTACACAGTATAGTACTGAACAAAATAGTTTTGTTGACGACGAACAAGCGGTATATATTCACTGCATTTACCACTGCGAAATCAGCTATCGCAAAAAAAGAAAATAATAAAAATATTAACATAACTGTACCTTTGCATCGTAGTTTGCGCATGATTTGAAGCTTGCACTTTCTCGCTCATTTCTTGTTAACTGAAGTTGCAGTCTGCATTCGTCATGTACAGTGTAAATGTCACGCAGTCACTGAAAAAAAAAGTGCTCCTTAAGCATAAAGAATACCGGTTTATAACATCAGGAACGAGAGTTGCCTTCCACTTAAGTGCGGCCTGCGAGATCGCCACGTGATGAGCAACATTTTCCTCAAAACTTTGTACCGTGTAGACGTTAGATGGCACTTCCTGTCGTGCAAGCGGAGCGGCCATCGACTATGGGTGAAAGTCGTACCACCTAACGCGGCGAAGAAAGCGGCATGTTTGTTTCCATTTCGCCGTACCCTTGGGCCCCTTGGGTGAGTGAACGAAGCCGATAGGGAGAGCGTCGTCATCGGGGATGGTGAACGTGCGCTCGATCTCGGCTTTTGCCAGAGGCGCACGTGACCGCCGCGATGATCTCCTTTAGCCGGAACTCATTCCGTCTTCATGCGAGCTCTGCCGGACACCTTCGGACGTTCCTTTCGCTTATGGGTGACTCAGGGGGGTCGTCCGGCAGTGTCGCCAAGCAGTGACGGAGAGACGAGACACTCCTTTTCCAGTGAGCGGTCTCATATTTCCCTCACTGACGTCACAGAAAAACAAAACTGACGATGAACAAAGATCCCGGTTCCCGGAGTAGACGAACGCGCGCCAGCATTGCGTTCCGAAACAGAGAGAGCGGTGCTCTGGTCTACGTCACACCTTCCGGCAAAACGCGTAGCAGGCGCTTTCTCAGGAGCACGGGTAGACTTTTCCGTGACGTCACACGGGGGGACACCTCGTGACGTTTACACTGAATGCTAGCACCACATCTTGAACGAGCATTGGCGTCTAGCCAGCTTACGGTAGACACAATAACTGTACCCTCCCGCATCTGTAATGGCTAGAAAAACACGGACTGCGTCGTTATCGTAAATTACTTGCGCAGCATCTGCCGACACGATGCCTATACATGATGAACTGGAAGGTTAGTCCTGTAGGACCCCCGCCAGAGCGTTCTACTTACAACGGGTAAAGTAAACGGAGGCAGCCTGCGGAAGCGTCAGAAGTTGCGCAGTCTTGATGTAATGCCCTCGTTTCCAGGAGCCGATAAGCAGCGACCTCAACTCGGGACACATGAAGGGGTTTTCCGGAACCGCCGGGCACTACACGTGCGGTGACTGTTAGTCTTTCGCTTCTTGCTCTTCTTTCTCGTAGGTCGTTCTGGGTATAGAACAGCGACTCCGCCTTGCTTTCGCCTTTCTTTTTCGCCCCGGGCGTTGTTTGCGCCTGTTTCTCGCCGACAGGAACATGAATTAGAACAACGGCAGGCAACGACCGGTGCAAGTGCGGATAACTCTGTACAGGATGAGCGGCCCGTCCGTGAACTTGACCTTGCTAAGGCATCCGGGGATGCGGCTGTTTGCGAGACGAGTGAGAACAAAGAAGAGCTGGTCACGTTGTGGTTATTTCGTTTGAAGCGACTCAAATGGGCGCTGACCCGAGAAGTTTCACTTCTGTTTTGCATCAAAGAAAAGGCCACTCCTTAAAGAGCCTATAGAAGCGTGCTGATAAGCATGAGTGCAACCCGAATAATTAATCACGATATGTATTTAAAAGCTAGTTTTGGTTTCTTCTGCACCCCGACGTCACAGCACGGCATGCGCTTTTCGTCATCACGTTGCGCTGCGTTCCTTCGTTGGCGACGCACGAGCGGCCATTTTGCGTATTTGGTACCTGATGTTACCTCATCTAGCACTGATAAGTGCCAGTGCCAAGAATTGATATTGTACAGCCTGACGTTCCGATAATGCGATGACGTGAAAAAAGTGACCTCAACATAAAAAAAATGAGATGCAATATTGGCATTTACTGAGCTCCAGGCATGCACAGAACCATAATAATACTTGTTGGGGTTGGACGTCTCAGCTCAGAACGATCTCTGTAATCAGATCTATGTGACAGAGTAAACTCTGCTTCGGAAGTATATGGCTTGAATTTGAGCTTGATGGTATATATCCATCATGAAAAAGAAAGGGCCTGAGAAATCCTCGAAACCTTCACGATGATGCGCAAAGGGTGAGCATGTGTTAGCGTTCGTTCGCTTATCCTAGCTGACAAAGAGCGTACAGCTTTCTACAGCATTAATCACGAGGAAAGCATTTGTTCCTACTGCCAATCCAATGAATCAAATCTCTACGTCGGCATTCTTTGTACCTGCATACCAAGCGAGAAAAGCTTTTAAACTCAGCCATTTCACAACATCCACAACGGCAGAACACTATGCAATACTCTGTGCTTTACGCTTCATATGTTTACAGCCAGGTCCACTTCGATGGGTAGTTATCAGTGACTCACAATCCTCATTAGTTTCTTTAAAAGGAATCAGCTTGGGAAACAAAGCTAGTGAGCTCGCATATGAAATACAGAGGATGTACGCTATAGCAAAAAATTTAAACCACACTATAATGTTCCAGTGGGTGCCAAGCCACTGTGGAATCACAGGAAACGACATAGCTGATCACATTGCACGTGCAGCACATGTAGAAAATAATGTATCACTGCTACCTATATCGATGAGCGATGCACCGTGTCTTATAAATAAGATGAGCTGTCAACTGTTTAAAGAAACCTGGTTCGAAAATTGTGCGCAAAACACTCTGTTGTATAACATTAATCCCGGTATAGAATTGAATATTCCGTTAAAGGTTAGCCGATCGGTAGAAACAGTCATCCATAGGCTTCGACTTGGTACAGCCTACACGAAGGCTTTCCTGTATAGAATAAGGAGAGCTGGCAGTCCCACCTGCTCATGTGGAGAAGCTCAAGAAGACGTGGAGCATATTCTTCTGCATTGTAAAAATCATGACGTACCTCGAAAGAACCTTTTTTTCAAAAACTCAATTCTTTGGATAAGCGACCTCCATCAATTGCAAAAATCTTGGGTCCATGGTCAAAAAGAAAGCTACAAGCCACTGCAGCACGTGCAGTCGTTCACTTTCTGGAGGAATCAGAAATAGCTCAAAAGTACTAAACAAAAAACAGATGTTAACCGCGGTATGTTTCAAAGCAGTATTTTCCTGCTTCACTACGATATTTTTGGAAAAACCTTTCCGAAAACATGTCAGTATTTAAGCGACAAGATCACCTTACACGTTTTATTGAACTTTCACTTTTTTGTGTGAACACTTAAATTGGCGTGATTATTGGTGTGGATTTTTTTTTGTTTTTTACAAACTCAGTTTGGTGCGGACACAGTTGTACGCAGTGTGGACTCATTGTTGTGTGGTGTGGAGTGTGGAAAAACGTGAACTCATTGTGTAAGTGTTGTGCTATGTACATATGTATAGCCTTGTGTTTGCTACTGAATGTGCGATGTTGACTTTTGTGCAAGAGAAGAGGAGCAGCCGGCGCCACGCATTGGCACCAACCTCTCCCCACATACATTTAATAATAATAATCTGCATGATAGTTAGTGTTCTTCTTCACGTTCTCTGCGTTTGTTTACGAGCTATGAATTTATTAATCAGCTTTCTTTGCACAAACTATACAAATGACTGGACACTGCGAAAACAATACATAACAAAACACATAAATTCCTGCACGCAGAACAAATGAATTTGAACGAACGAATGGTTTATTCCTGCATTACACGGAAAATGGGCCTCAAGCGATAAGCTACAATGGCAGCTTAAAAAATACACAAGGCCCAGTAGACCAAAAGAAAAAAAAACACATAAAAAAACGTGTGCACATTCACAGTCGAATCACATGTGCGAACTGGTAAGTGAAAAAATGAAAAGATTAAACATTAGCGCTAGTGAAAACAATGACTTCCTGAAATCAGTGAAAACGAAAAACAAGAAATGGCCGTTCAACGGCATGGAAGAATTACTGGTCGAAAACTACCGTGAAGCTCTAAGGGCAATGCTCATCTGTACAAACTAAAGGAAGACAGGGGTTCGTTGGCACCATCACGCTGGCAACACCACGCTCACGCTAACTATTCCCCTCACGAGCGCAGCGCCTACTATCGCTTGGTGGCACGTTAAGGCTAACTGGGACTAACCCGTTAGCTGCTTTCCTCAACTCACTGCGGTGATCTAATGTTATGGTGCTTGCCTGCTGACTCGCAGGTCAAAAGATCGACTCAGACCACGGTGGCCTCATTTATATTGGAGACCGAATGCTTGAGGACCATGGGGTTAGGTTTGCGTGCGTTGAAAAACCACAGTCTGTCAGAACATCTGAAGTCTTGCACTATGGAATCTTTCATAATTATCGTGGTTTTGGGACGTAGTAAAGTTCTAAATATTAGTTAATTGTTTAGCAACTGGTTTTGGGACGTTAAATACCAACAATTATTATTATTGATTAGCCGCCGCTCCTCTAGTATACTGGTCAGTCACCACTCGGTATCTTTGGTGTAGTGTTAAGGTTCGGTACAAGTTGACACCCATAACGCTGTGTTTGCGCTTCAGGGCAGGCACAGAAAAATTGATAAGTATTACCATCGCCATAAGGTATAATGTATAGATTCCCACTTTAGTAACAAGGCTCGCGGCTTGGGCAAACATCGCCAACGAACCGGAAGCAGCTCGATGAAAAGGTGTGCTCACCGAATGCACGCTTGGAAGACGACGGTGCGTTGAATGGCCGTGACCTTGGGCAGCTTCGCGTAGACGGGTCGAAGCTTGCTTGTCTTCGAGCACGCTGACTCACTCATTTGCGTCATTACGCAAATCGCTGCGGCCGCCACGCGGACAACGTCTCCCGAAGGGACGCCTACGCGGCGAGCAAGCGGACGCTAGCTGCGATGCTGCATGCGAGGAGGCGGGTTATGCACGGACCTGTCAACGGGATGTCAGACACCCCATGTGCCTGTCGAATATGACGATGTGGTGTGTTTGCTTCTGTGCCCTCAGCTCCGGCGAGCGGTGTACACAGCGGCGCCTTTCGACGATGGTGTGTATGAGCGAGTAATTATATAGATGGCTTGTACTGAAGTAACTGAAATGGCCTTGTTGTAGTACCTGTATGGTGGAATGCGATGTGCAGTTATTTTATGTTTAATGCACATATGACAAAGACATTCAAACGGCTTCGTAATCACATTGCACCAGGTTAACCATCACGTGATCACGCTGCCTTAATGTCATGAAAGTCGCCATGATGGAGTACTATGACGTCAAGTACAAGCTATCGAAAATTCATCGATATGAAGATTCCATTCAAATTTTATGATATGTATTAAATTCGAGCATATGAAGAGAAAAGACAACAAAAAACAAACCGGCAGTAATAAAAACAACGTGTCTCATGAGCAGCGAGTGCATTTATTGTTCAGGCAAGAGGACCACTAAAGTGATTATCTATGTCAATAAATGAATCCACGCCATTGGTGCACGAGAAAAACACTGACATTTATGTAATAGCAAGTCTAGAGCATATGAAAGCGATAGTTGTGCTCATCGCACACATATCCCTATGATATACTCCATCTGTTAAGGCTGGCAAAATATCGAGGCTATAGCCAACTAATGGGGCATTTCGTTGGGGGAGGAGGGGGGAATGCAGTTGCTAAGAAATATTACGTGAAATTCACCTGCACCTCGGGTGACACAGCAGACAAGAAGCAGCGTTCATCCTGTCTGCTTGTACTCAGATGTCCCGTACGAAAAAGTTGCAATTGTATAGCAATTGTACTGACCTAATGACAAAAGGCCTGTTGACAAAAGCTGCAATTGTATTGACCTAATGACCTTTTTTGTTTTCGTTTTTTTTTCAACTAAGCATGGGCATGCTCTTAGAAAATCACGCGTAGCGTGCAGGCACCGCTTATGTTTATATAATACATCCCAAATCCTTGACTTAACTGTCTGGCACTCGCACTTCGGCGTTCGGGTATACACTGGCGTACCTCCACGGATTAACTTTGCGCTTCATCGTACTGCTGAAGCAGATATCACATGCCCCTTAGAAAGGTGCACTACACGTGGTTAATCTCTACTCCACCAGCTGCCGCACACGTTCTAGCTGCTTCAGAATTGCTCTCTATGCTACCATCGGGTAGCTGCTCAAAAGAAAACAGTCTGCTCTACCAGCGAACACTTTCCTTCAACTATATTCAATAAAGTACCCTCACAGTTATTTGACCCTTATATTACGCGAACTTGTTGTTCAATACAGTGTAACTTATGTTGCGCCTGGATGTTCTTCCACAGCGAGCTCATGTACAGTGCCTCGTAACAATACGTATTTATTTAACACTTAACCTGAACCAGAACTCTCGATCTCGTGCCTGTTTTTTATTTAGGATACTCTTTCTGAATATTCGAAAAACCGGAAGTGAGTGCTTGGTAGGAAACAAGAGTGTCACTCGTCACTCGAGTCGCTAACAAGCTGTAACTTGTTTCTAACTCATCATAACTTATAAGTTAAAACATTTGGGAGATCCCACGTACCTTGGGAATCAACGTTATGCGAAGCATGCGGTGGGAAGATGAGTGCGCTGCAATTTTTTTTATTTAGAGACACGTCATGAAATGACGCTAAACATATGTACAAATGTCGCACGCACAGATATATATTGAAGAGTTTGAGATGTTTATATAACCAGTTGTTTGCACTTGCGCAACGATGCCAACAGGAACATGTGTATTAACAACACCAGAAGCTGAAATGAAGCTCTGATGGCGTCTCTTATAGTCATATGGTGGTTTTGGGACGTTAAACCCCACAAATAAATCATGAAGCTCTGATGCTCGCGAGGATGCTGGCCCTGGACACTGCTACATAAGTCAACATTAGCGCATGTCACCTAACCACAATTGAAGTTAACCAGACGGGACGGCTGTATGAAAGGAGTACATTTGTGATGCTTATAGAATTGGATAGGCAGCACTGCAACCACTATCGACGTTTCACGAAGATTGGTGTCTATTTGAAAAGAAGTTCCGAGACCAGGCTTAGCTCTGTGGTAGAATGCTTCATTGCCACGCAGAATGCTTGGGCTCTATTCCAGCTGGGACCCTGACATTTATTCTTTGCATTATTCGGGTCGACGCTACCAATGTCGGGTATTTCGTAACGCTCGCTCGATGAAATTACCCAAGTGTGTTTTCGTCGTTCCTCGGTAGATACCAAGTGTCAATCACCTGAGTTACATACACGCATATCAGTGCTACATACTCGCCCGTGGGTATGTGCCACTGTCTGGTGGGAAGTGTTTGACAACGTGCGCGACGAGAATGTGACATTATTCATAATTGGACCAGCACGTCATATTCGTGAAACCTACCTCCCATGCTAATTTTGGTTCACGCCAAGATAAAGGGGTGATCTCGAGAGCACCCAAAGGTGAGTGGCTATAGATAGATAGATACGCTTAAGGTCGCCGAAGTGCGCTAAGAAAATCTTCGCATTTATTATTTGGGATTACACTTCTAATCACTGTAATATATAACTTTCGCAAACGCTTTGTTAGCACATACTAAACCGAATCACTTTCCTTCGCTCCCACTTGCTTGCCGTATCCTTAATTTCCCTACAGTTTTCCACATTGCATCTTTTCGTTGGGCATGCATTAATGCTTTCCGAAGACGTCGCAAGCTCTGCGTGCTTTCTACGAAACTCATTTGTTTCTATTTCGTAACGTGTTCTCTGCAAGGCAGCTGTCCGCAGATGACAGGCGCACCTGTGCAGAACCCCGGCGATTGGTGATGCACTGATGCGGATACTGTTTGGAGGTGACCTCGACGAAAGCGGAACGGTGGGTGGACGTTTAAATGACGTCACCAAACATGACGTAATTGAAACGTGAACGCCGATGCGGTAGCGTGTAAAGCGATCCGCTAGTCGGGCCCGACGGCATAAAATGTTAATTCCAGAGTACGGCATATTTGATAGAACGCGATTCGTGTATGTATGCAGTTGTTCTTCAGAAGCCGATAAGTATATTATTTTGTGTGCGAATGTTAATTAATTTTAAGGTCACTAAGTGGGACTTGGCTTTCTGTTTGCGGTTTTCTGTACACGAGCTTTCTTTTTTTCTTTTCTACAAAACATGTGTGCGCAAGGCAATTTGTATTCACAGTCTAAACCACCATAATGCCCCGCCGCGGTGGTCTAGTGGCGAAGGTACTCGGCTGCTGACTCGCAGGTTGCGGGATCGCATCCCGGCTGCGGCGGCTGCATTTTCGATGGAAGTGGAAATGTTGTATGCCCCTGTGCTCAGATTAAGGTGCACGTTAAAGGACCCCAGGTGGTCGAAATTTTCGGAGCCCTCCTTTATGGCGTCTCTCATAATCATATGGTGGTTTTGAGACGTTAATTTCTACATATCAATCAATCAATTGATCAATCAACGACCCTAATGGGGAAGACAATCTTGTGACCTAACAAACGTGCATACAGACGAATAAGCAGACAAGCCAGCTAACAAACAACCAAACAAACAAATTACAAAATGACTATCAAAACTCACTCGTGGTCCTCCTTCTCTCTCCCAACCTTTTGTTTTTGTTTGCACAATCCCGCCTTCAGAAGGAAAGACAAATATAGCTGAGAAAATACGGCAACGACCTTCCACATCATTTTATGCGAAGGTCTTTCGTTGCCTCTCTGAAGTACGCTTCGTGCAGGTTCCATGCGGAGAGCTTACGTCAGTATCTTGTTGCCGTTGTAGGTATGCACATCTACGGGAAAAGTCCGAAGAAATTCAGCTGTTCCTTATTACTGCGCATTGTACATACTGCACGCACGCCTGTGCTCTATTCCAGGACCGCTTCGGTTTCGCTAGGATACATATTGTTTGCATAAGCCAAGGGAAACTTGTCTGACACGCTCAACGGACACAACCGCGGACAACACTTCCGAATACAACCTAGGACAACACCTTGTCGTCGAGCACGGTGGGTATGACTGCTGCGTCCATAGGGCATAGAAGTGGGCACGCACGCACGAACGCAAGCACGCAAGCACACGCACACACAGAGAGATTTGGGCACAGATACCATGTCTCGAGGGTGGACGTTAAATATTTCCCAGTGCCCAACTACACATGAAACACTAGGGTATAAGCCGTTCTTTCCAGCTTATAGTGTACACTTTCAAAAGGGCCAAAGCCCGTAATTCCATAAAGTTCAATTCGACACTGCCAATGTCAATTCGATGCGGAAGGGGCCACCCACAAACTCCGCTGTAGTAGACAGCGCCATCAACGCTGGCTCTCCTCGCGAGATGGAGAGCACACCGTGCAGTACACGACAATGCGACCGATAATGGGTCTCTGGAAGCCATGCGGTTATTTATGCGGCTTCCTCAGACAGCGCGCGAGCAAACGCCATATTAAGAGGCTGCAGGAACGGGAGACGGCTGCTATTACGTGGCGCTGAACACTTTCATCAAGTCACAGAGTAGCGGTGCACCGACGTTGTATGTTCACGCAAGTATAGGAGTCGCGCACTTGCGAAGCTTACAGGCGGAGCAGGACAGTCTTTTCCTGTTACATCTATATTTCTACACGTATCCTAGTGCCTTCATGCAGTTATCCGAAGGGCGTAACGCCGTGTGGTTGCATCTGTGCGTGCCACGATTAAAAGAGGGTGAGGGTGGATGTGGCGGATGACAAATCCTATCCCGCGTGGTATTCCAGGACCAAGAGACACGATGCGCAAGACGTGTGCTTCGAGCCAAGAAGCGCTCCGCGGACGTGCCTCACCGAAGGCGAAGGAGGTACGCGTCAAAAGCTTTCGCTGGTTTCGTCGTCCATGGTCATTCTATAACTTGGCTGCGTGTACTGGTTCCCTTCGTGCTTCACACCACGATGCGCTTGAATCGATCTCTGCAGTGTGTGGTGCAGGCGATGTCAAGTCCATCTCCGGCACACTTGAGGTGCGTCGCCAGCGGGGGACACGGGGGGCTAGAACCGCTCCCCACAAATATTTCCCTCACCTGCCCCCCCCTCTTACCCCCAACGTTGCCCTTGCACTGAGGTAATATATTCATAACGCAATGCCTATGTCCTCCCCTTCTTCCCTTCCTTTAAGGAACTCGTTTATCGAAAGAGCCCGCCCAGTACCAGAATTCTGGCGCCGCCCCAGGCAATCCTTCGTCTTCTCGAAGGTAGTGTATAGTTCACTACGATCTTGCATTGTGCGTGAGTGGGTACGTGATGTACACGCATTTGATGTAAACTTGGGCTGGCCAATCACGGGTCTTTCGAGAAACCACCCATGTCATCTAGAGAATCCCAGTAGATGTACACCGCTAAGAAGCCAACCGAACATCAGAGTATTGAGCAAACACCTAAAGAGCGGGAACCATGATCGGTCCTCTCATGTCACAATGTCAATGGTGCACCTACTTGTTTCGGCACTTTTTTTTTTCTTTTTTTCTTTCTTTCTCTTCTCTTTCCTCTCTCTCTCATCTTTATACCCCCTTTCCATTCCTTCAGCGTAGGGTAGCAAACCGGGAATGTGCCTGGTTAACCTCCTTGCCTTCTCTCTTGTTCTTGTCTCCTGAACGGATGGTATTCTGTAATTAGCGTAACGAGTTTTCTTTCTCAAGCTATGCCTACGAAAAAGCATATCGGCGTCAGCATTGAAGGGTCACAAAGTGAATAAAGTTTCCTTTAAAGGGCAAGCTACTGGTGCCCCGAGGTAAGCGACCAGCTCATTTCATAAAACGGAGGGATTGTGGTGATAGCCTACCCCTGTCAACACGCTGCAGCCGATCCTTGGAAATAGAAATTGCCACCTGCATTTTCCATTGGTCTTCTGTTGGTGATGAGTAGACATTGTCTGTGTGTTCTTGTTTCACTCCCAGATTATGTGGCGTGTGGTGCTTGAAACATTTCATGTATTAGTACAGTGTTATATACCGAGAGAAATTGCATGTCGAGAGAAATTGCATGTGAGAAATTGCATGTCACTAACGGAGCCGAAAGATCCATCCTGAAGAAGTGCACCATGACATAAAAATCTTTTTTAGGTTTATTGCAATGATGTGTACTTTAAAAGAATCTGCTGGGACAGCTTTGGCGCTGTACTTAGTATAGGCCTGGGGTTCACAGAGTGCAATGAGGTAGTTAACATGCCTGATGAAGATGTGTATATCTAAAACCACAAAGTGTGATACCCATAATTCTCTACCTCTACGAATATTGCTAATGCTCATCGTCTGCACATACTTACCGTAGTCGGTGAGTGAAAAAAAGAATCACGATTGCTAACTTCCGAGCTTATAAGTTCAGTCACCATGACTGATGTGGAATGATCGACATGTACCAGTGATCGCTAATTCGGTGTCTATGAAAAGATCTTGAGAGCGTTTACTTAATTTGATTCCACCTAGCTAACAGGTAAAACAGGTAAACACAGCTAACAGGTAAAACAGGTAAACACAGCTAACAGGTAAAACAGGTGAGAACTTCCGTAACTACATTACGCCAACTTACCGTTGTTATGAAGATGCAATAATTTTGCAGCCATGACAGCTCCCGCACGGGTACCTTGGGTAAGTACAGCTCACTGTGGAAATTTCCAAAATCGGTTCTTCGGAAAGGTCCAGGCATGGCAGTCGCACATAATTTCACACCCGGATGCCAATGCAGGGCTTACAGGACAACGACACGACTGAGCATCGCATTGCGTGACGAAAAGTGTTATCACAACGCCTACCCTGACCGCTCTCGCAAAACAACACGCGGACTGCGTTCTTCCTAGCGCGGTTCTACCGAATTCCGTCAAATGAAAGAAAAATAAAAAAAACTGCCGCAAGCACGGTCGATTACCTGGCTCACAAATCACAAACAAAAGAAGCACGCAAAAAATGTTTAGACATAAAAGAGTCACTGTTTGGTACATCGCGCGATCGCTCCTTCTAATGGTAGGCTATCCATTCATCTAGACTCGAGGGGGTAACGTCCGAGATGCATCCTTTCAATTGACCGCGGCGCCTCCGTTGTCTAAGTCTTAAAGTAGACATTTTCTCGCTCTCCCTCCCCGTTTCCCCCTTCTTTTTTTTCGTCCTAACCCTTCGTTTCCAGTCTTTCCGTGCCACCTCGATTTCCGAGAGAACCGTCCCCTCCTCCCAAACACTTCGATAAAATGAAAACAAGACAACAGAAACGCCAGCAAGCGTGTTTGCTTTTCATCGGTATCTGCTCGAAGTAAAGCTCAAAATGGCAGCGCAAGCACCGCTGAATAGACGAAGAAGGCGAAGAAGAAATAACATGCCAACATATACATATCAAGAGAGAACTTCTTCGAACGTCTTTGTCCGGTAGCCTTCTTGCCTTTTGCCGGGTTAAGGGGGGGAGGTTGCAAGGAACGAAAAAAGGAAATGCAAAAGAAGCATAACAGGAGCGTGATATTTGCGGTAAAATGCCAGAAATGACGAGGAGTGGCCGCCGACAGAGGAGGCCGCGAGATTATGATGGAAAAGCGCACCCGACCGATCGCGACGTCATGGTATTCACCCTCGGTGAATGCAAATTATAGTGTCAGTGTTAGCACACGAGAAGGAACACTATCCGGCAAGCATGGCCCGCCTGGTACACGAGAGACGGACGGTCTCG
Organism: Rhipicephalus microplus; assembly: GCF_043290135.1. Lineage (NCBI taxonomy): Eukaryota > Metazoa > Arthropoda > Arachnida > Ixodida > Ixodidae > Rhipicephalus > Rhipicephalus microplus. The sequence continues at coordinate 51,695,762 of NC_134702.1, forward strand.
TCACCGCACTTCTTTGTTGCTTTGTTAGCTTGCAGCCGCTCCAGCGGCGGCAGCAGCGGAAGCTCCGTCCTTGAGAGCTTTTCCAGATTTCCCAATGGAGCTAAGGATCGGTTTCGGCTGCCCACGCCGTTACCTGCCTCTGTGAAGGCCTGTGCAGTATATAGGTACACGTATCGGGAAATTGGCGCCGAGACCGGTGCAGCCACACGAACAGCAACACCAGCTTCCATCAAAGCTTCTCCAGATATTTGAGAACCGTACATGCATACACATTTGAGTTCTTATGTGACCTTGGTTCAGGAACTCATGAAAGAACAGCGCGAAAGGCGGGAATGTAAAAACACCCAAGACATGGCCCTGCTTTTATTTTGCTCCTCTTCGCCACAATGAGTCACGAAACAGCGTTGTCGACCGTGCGTTTGTTTATTCCATATCTTGCACTGTTGTACCATAATGTAGTACATTTCTGGCCAGTTTAAAATGCGGATAGGAGGCCGGGAATAAAATATGATCGGAGTTTTCACCTGAGGAGTATACCTTGATTTTGGGTAAGTTAGTGTACGTATACCAAAAGTTAACAAACACAAACGATGACAGTAGAGGCTATATAACGCGACAAACTGGGTCACCATGTGCACTGTCTCCCATGCGTTAGTGACTGGTTTCCTCGTGCTGCGTACAGTTTGTGTTGTAGTGTGCAGCGTCCTCCGCGGTACTCCGTCTGTTTTTACACATACCGACTCTATATACGCTTCGCGCCATCGCCTTGTTTATTGTCTTCTGTGCTTGTTTACATACTAGGTCAAGTTAGGTTTTATTATAATCGTTGACTGCTGGCATCATACGAGTTGCGTAGAGAGAGAGAGAGAGAGAAAAGAGAGAGAAAATAAGGAGAAAGGCAGAGAGGCTACCCAGGGTTGAACCCCGGTAGGCTACCCTGCACTAGGGAAGGGGAGATGGGGAAAGAAATGTATAGAGGAGGAGAAAAAGTCACTGACTGGGCCAACGCGTAAGCTTCACGTTTCAGCTCACAAACGATGAAACAGGCCAGTGTCTTTTTCTGCTTTTCCGGGCACATGGCTGGGCGAATGTCGCACTCTGTTTTTCATTTTATTTTTAGATAAATGTGTACTATATACTTTCAAACTGGACATTTCCTAGGTACGTCTAAATATCAAGATTCCCAATTTCCTCGGATACCTATACTCTTACGACACTTATTCACGTATTAAATTTGTATGATAGCGTATAACAGCCGCGACGCATCACAGAAAAGAAAACGTTTGCACCGTCAGTTTACGGACAGTGAGGTGAAATCATTGCTTTATATACCACTTCATCGCATGGATAGGGCTGGGCCCAGTCAGTGACATGACTCAATTCCCAGAAAGTCGAGCTGTGTGTACACCTAAGTTCTTGCGCGAAATCGGACAGGCCTCAAGCGGTTGATTAAAGTTGCTTTCAAACCAGAAGTGACACGAACATGGTACAGCACAGCAGAATGTTCCCGGAATTATGCCCAGAAGACAAATATAATTTATGCGACGATAGAGGATCCACCTTAAGTTGTAGCATATACTCCGGGATAGGAAAATACTTCAGAAGAAAATTACACTCACTCGGATGAACTAAGGGCGTGGTGGAGAGACGCTCTAGCTGGCTTATAATTCCAGGACCAACTTCGGGCGATCTAGCAAGCTCGGATGCTACGAGATACAACCTTTACGTACGGTTCCAGGAGACGCCTATAGAACCATGCCATCAATTTACAGGGTATTATAAAGTTGTCTCGTTCACTCTAAACACCTTAAAAAGAAATTGTTAGAAGAAGATAGAATAAACTTTAATTAGTCAATATTAGTATACTTAGGTATATTGGGAGAGCATGTCCTATAGTAAATTCGTGTCTTCAGGTTGCCGTAAATATTTCGGGATCAAGTGTTAGCACAAAACAAGAGAACGTTGCGTTGTTTGTTCGTTTTCTTTAGCCTTTTTTCCTCACTCCATCATAGTAGGAGTCACAGGCTGATCACTCCACAAGTACGAAATAGCCAGCTGGCACTGTAAACGAGATCGATTGGCAACCACGCTTTTCCTTCTTTACTTCCGAGCATTTTCCAAAGCGGGAACAGCAGTCCATTCCGGACGAGGCTAAAGCGATTGTTTGCGGGACTAAGAGGTCTCACGCAGAAAAATAAAAGCTGGCGCGTGGGAAGGTGTGTTCAACTTTCATATAGATGACTGCGCCGTCTCACGGAGAACTTGAGCCGAGGAAAGAACTCGGCCAAAGGGGCAGGAGCCACTCCCTCCTTTCCAGAAGGCTCTTTAGTAGGCGGTGATGAAATGAGAAAACACACCGAAAGATGTGAAACGGGAAGTGAAGCGTGCGTGTGAGCCGGCTTCTCTTCTCAGGGTAAAGTGGGCATAACCGCTTGTGCAAACTCATTTTCACGAGCGTGCGCTGGCCACTCATCATCCTACCGTGTACAGTAGCCATAAGCAACTGTTATCGCTTCACGCAACATTTCGTGGCTTTCTACGTGTTTTTTTTCTTTTGAAGGCGAAAGCCTGAGATGTCTCATCAAATTTGAAAAGGGACCGTCGACGTCAGCGGCGTCGATACAAGGAACGCAACAAAGCATCAATATGTTACGAAGTCACCGCACGACACCATCATAGATAGCCGATATGTACGACGTCATCGAGAGGTCACTAAGGCTTTCTCTCTTGACGTCGCAAGGTAGCATAATCGCACGGCTTCGTCGTACGGTCATAGGTGGGCTGCTCCCGCGGAGGCTCATGATGGGCGAAAAGCTAGCAATGCCTCCTATCCCGAAGGCTGGGCAAAGATAGAGAAAGAGGAAGGCTGGGAGGTTAACCAGATATTGACATACAGTTCGCTATACCCAGCACTGGGGGTGTGAAAAGAAGGGCAAGAAAGAGGAGGTAGGTAGAAAGAAAAAAAAGCGCACGTGCACTCATGAGAAAATGAAAACACACACAGGAAGGGCGTTCTGGCTACAACCATTCAGAAAAGCCAGTCGATCACAAAAAGTGCAGTAGTGCTTTAAGGGCTTCTATGAAGTTACATCTTGTCAATATTGTAAAATTCTTTCCTCCGACAGAGGTTGATTATCTAATTTGCTGAGTTCCTTGCGAAGGCATAGTTGTTGTCTACTATACTTTAGGCATTCACAAAGGATATGTTGGATGCTTTCTTCTTTGCCACAGTGGCCACAGGCTGCGGTGTCGGCCATCCCAATGCGGAAAGCGCAGGCGTTGGTAAACGCAACGCCCAACCACAGCCTACATAAAAGGGTCTGGTCCGCTCGGCAAAGACTCGACAGGACTTGAAGACTTAACGTAGGGTCAATCGAGTACAGTCGGACATGCTTGAAGTGCGGCTTATTCCATTGTGATGTGGTTTGCTAGCGAGCAAGCCAGCGGAGCTTTCGTGCAGCATCTGTCCTAGAAAGCGGTAGTAGCAGTTCATGGTCTTCTGCGTGGGCTGAGCGTGCAGCTTGATCGTCCCGTTCATTGCCGATGATTCCGCAGTGACTGGGTAACCAATGAAATGTAATTGGATGCCCTTTCTCAGACAGGTGGTGTATAATTTCTGCTATCTATAGTACCGGCATCTAGTGCGATCCACAGTGTAAGGCTGATATTAGAGACTGCAGTGCCGCCTTCGAGTCGCAGAAAATAATCCACTTGCGTGTAGGTTGATCAACTACAAATTGCAACGCGGCACGAAGTGCTGCCAATTCTGTTCTGCTGTCGTTGATGTTGTTGCGTGAGATGTCTTGAATTTAATTGTCGTGGCCAACCTTGGTATCACTACTGCTCCTGTTGAGCTGTCCGGCTTAACCAATTCGTCAGTGTATATATGTGTGGAGTCTTGGTATTTCTCATACAAGAGAAGTAGAGTGAGCTGTTTAAGAGCCGGTGACGACAAATTGGCCTTTTTTTGGACGCCAGGTATGTTAATATTAATTATTGGTTGAGCGAGGCACCATGGCGGAGTCACAGGTCTAGCGTCAGGAGAGAACGAAGTTGGCATCGACTCGCCATGTGTGGTCACTGTTTTGCAGTAAGATGTGCGTAGTCCAATGGTAGAGATACGTCGGTTTAATGGTAGAGAGGCTAGGTGATGGTGAGGAGTTCGAGCAAGGTGTCGTAAATGTGTCCTCAGCACTCCAACACCAGTGGGGGGGGGGGGGGGTTGCTTAGGTGCTCCCATGCGATGGCGATAGTTGTCATTGTTTATGCCCTTTGGGGCAAGTCTAGACAAATTCGCAGTGCTGGAGCCTGGACACTTTGAACCATTCGTATACTTGTTTTACTTGCGTTGGTTAACGCATGTAGGCTGTACTGAATGAATCCAGGGAAAATAACCCTTTATAGTTGCAACATAGCAGCTGTGGACATTTTCCAGTTCTTTTCAGCGAAGAACTTGAACAAATGGCAGATGCCTGTCAGACGCCTTTTCATGTATGATACATGTGGGCTCCATGAGAAGTCTCTGTCAATAATAACACCTAGGAACTTGTACGATCGGAGGTAAACTATCATTTCACTGTTTTTTCAGAACGCTGTAGTTCTGCATTGGTTTGCACGTAAATGCCACAGGTGCACATTTCTCAGAAGAAATTTCCAGACCTCGTTTAAAGGAGGTAAATAGTAGCTTGAGTGGCAGCTCTCTCAATTCGCGCTCGCAGCTGGAGACGTGTTACTGCATACGTCCGAACGCAGGTGTCGTTCACGTACATTGACAATCTCACAGTACTTGGCAGATGCTCATGGAGAGCGATTAGCGTCAGGTTGAATAGTACAGGGCTAAGTACGCCACCCTGGGAAACACCACGGGAGCTGTAATGTAGCGAAGTGTCACCATACTCGGTACTCACGAAAAAGTATCGCTCAGAGAGATAGCTGCGTAGCCACTGAAACATTGGACCACCCACTCCTGCCTTTTTGATAGCGATGAGGATAGACAGATTGATTCGTGGGGTTTAACGTCACAAAACCACCATATGATTAAGAGAGACGCCATAGTGGAGGGCTCTGGAAATTTCGACCACCTGGGGTTCTTTACCGTGCACCCAAATCTGAGTACACGGGCCTACAACATTTCCGCCTCCATCTGAAATGCAGCCGCCACAGCCGGGATTTGCTACCGCGACCTGCGGGTCAGCAGCCGAGAATCTTAGCCACTAGACCACCGTGGTGGGGCTGCGGTGAGGATAGCTTTAGCTTCATGAGTGACGTTATCAGACGCCCCTTTAACATCAAGAAATAAAGAAGCGCAGAGACGTTTACAGCCTTTTTCTTCTTGCCCGTAGCTGACCAGGTCTATGACGCTATCAAGTGATGATCAGGCATGGCGAGAACCCGTCATAGCGTCTGGGTAGATGTTGTGATGCTCCAGGTGCCATTCTAGCCGTCCCAGTACCATACTCTCCATCATTTTGCCTAAGGAACTAGCCAGTGCAATCGGGCGGTACGATGTGAGCATCAATGGTGACTTGCCAGGCTTCAGTAACGGAACCAAACGTCTGGTCTTCCAGTTAATTGAGTGTGCCCTCTCGCCACGAATCATTGTATATCTTGAAGAGAGCACTTCTCGCACACTCACCAAGGTGACACAGTGCTCTGTAGAATATTCCATCAAGGCTGGAAAAAGCGCTACAGAAAACGTTTGGGGTCCGGAGGATCAATGCATTTGAATCAGAATAAAGAGAAGAAGACAGTGGCTTTTCGTCTTCGAGTAATCTTGGGCGAACGCTGTGAGTTTATGGGAGTGTACCACCAACCTTTACACTTTCCTCTTCCATTTTACGCCGCACCACGCGACAAACAACGTTTAGTTAAGTCGTGTGAGCTTAACTTACAACAGTGAAATAATTGTTCGCAATCGCGAACTTTTCAAAGGCTCCGGTAAACGTAAGATTGACTTGCTCTATTGAAAAGCGAGATAAATGTACTCGCTTACGTACCCTCATGACTACTGTCATGATCATTCATGATCACTTTTACTCTGGTAGGAGAGTCGTGGTAGCCAAAAGAGAGTTAGCGTGTCCCCTTAAAAGGAGTCATCTATGTGGAAAGATAGCACCGACGAAGATAAAAAAAAATAACTTCGTTTTACTCCTCCTTCGGTAGCACTCACTAAAAAGAGTAACAAATACTTTTTTCCCTTGGAGTGATATACACCTCCTGACTCTTGCAGCCAGATAGCTCCGCGTTCATCAATTAGTAAGGGCACAGGCACAACGCTACAAGTGTCACCGCAACGTCACAACGAGAAAGGCAAGGAGAAAAAAAAACGTACGAGAGCAAAATGCACTTCTTCATCGAGGTCTACTAGTATTTTCATCCCCAGAGCGATAGACACCGACGCGAAGATGACGGCCTGAGTAGGGCTACTGCTTTCTTCCCTGCACAGCCGGAATCAAGGAAGCGTAAAACAAAGCGTTCCATTCTTCATCTTCTGCTCCGGGATACGCAAGCATCACGAAACACGATGGAGTAGACGATGGTCCTCCCGGCATTCCGCGTTTCTTCCAAGGCGCGCGCGGCTATGCATATGCGCGGAGTTGAAGGCGCTCAAACGTACGTGGAGGGGACGAGCCAGAGGTTTCCACTAAAGGGCTGCGCAGTGATGCCACTGGCCAGCTATGCATAATTCATCTGTCGCGGCAGCGGCTGGGACTGTGTTGGCGCACTGCTTGCCTATAGCTTGCTTATTCCGCATCGGCGGAGAAGCGCTGGAATGGACATGATCACGCGAAAAGAGGCTCTTTCCCGGCAGCTTCACCTCGACCTTCTAACTCACAACAGTAGACGAGCCAATATAAATATAAAGTGAGCCGAAAAAAATGAGGAAGGAACACGGTACGTGGAAAGAGTGAAAAGTGACTGCAGTGGCCATCGCTTAGTAATAGTGGTGATTATATGCCATGCATCATCTTCGCCAAAGGCTTAATGGGGGAACTTCGTGAACTATGTAAGGCGATGTCAACGCGTCGACAGTGTGCGGAGAAAAGGTGGGTGGGTACGTACACGTGAGCACGCGACTAGCTCAGATCGAAGGAATCCTTGATCGTGGATCATTTCGAAGCTGAAGAGTAAGATGCATTCCTCGACGTTTGTTGCGTTTGAGTGAATTAACGCTCCGCATCCTAAGAAAAAAAGGAAAGGGGTGTATGCATGATTCTTTTTTTAGAGTAATGGCTTTCCATGTATACGACTCTCTTCAAAGAGACACGCTCACTCTTTGTCGGGTCACGCGACTCTTTGAAGAGAGTGCAATGACCCCGAAAAAGAGTTGACGTGCCATTTTAAAAAGAGTAATATACGCGACAAGCCATTACCATCAAGAAAGAGTCAAAGTGTTTTTTTTTTTAAAGTGCACCACGAATTTCCACAAGAACTCGTCTCACGTATCGTTTCGGCATCACGCAATACCCTGTCTCGCGTCGGCGTCTTGCAAATCTCACGACTGATAGGCATAAGCTGTTCAGGCTGCACGTTTGGAATTCGCCGGCGATGCTTGACCGCGACAGTCAGCGTCGCCAAAGTGCTAATTCGTTTGTCTCAGTCAGGGAAGCGGCAGCAAAACACCACCGTCGGGGCTTACAGTTTCGTATGTAGCGTTGACGCAACGCAGGTCCGTTGCTTGATCCGCATTAGTCAACTGACTGACTCACTGAAATACATTTACTTATGAAAGTTATGTATAGCGAGGGTGGGGATGGGCCTTAACTGAGCCAACCTGTCTATAGGTGTGCTTCCTCTTACGGGAGCCCATTGGAGTCGTCTGCGGCCCGGCACCGCTCAGCCAAAACCCGTTAGGCCGTGAGGTTCAAGCAACCGAGCGGGGCTGCCTCCCAGGCCTCCCAGGAAGGGTTGGGTACAGAAGTGAGGTTCTGAGTTCTTTGGCACGCCCACATTGTGTGGAAAATGCCACAGGAATTTCACACACAGTGCGGGTACTTCCCCGTACAAGTGGGGTTGAAGTCTTTTAGGATGCCCGGGCACGATAGAGTTTTGGTGTAAAGGTGAAGGAGAGCTCGGTTTTCGCAATCGCGAGGCCCTCGTGGGGTTTCGGATAGGTGTGATGGTCAGATTGGTAATATTGTGCCATATGGAGTGATAGGCGGGATTGGGTTCGAGGTCCTGATTAGTAGGGGAGGAAAACGGTGCCCTGAGAGTGAGCGCGTGGGCAGTGGCATCGGCCGCCTCATTACATCATTGAGGCCCGTTTGAACCGGAGCCTCACCATGGAAGTGGTCGAGAATCATGTTTCGTCCTCGTTTGCCGTCCCATTCAAGATACTTTTACGGTATACAGACGATTTATGTTGCATTTTGCAACGCGAGGCCTTGCTGGCTTTTACAAATCAGCCGAATTCAATAGAATACTCCATACAATTCAAGGTAAAGGAAGAATCGGAAGGCTGCCTTTCTTTCCCCTACATCTTCGTAAAACGATCGGACAAGGGCTTGAACATGGATTCCTCCCTGTCACAAGCATTCAGTCGTCTCGACACTCTTACAAAGGACTCAGCGGACTTGCATGGTCAAGCGAGACAGACACACGGAGTTTCGTGGAGACCATTCATCGGGTGCTAGCCGCATACGATAAGCCATTCTTATTAAACTAATCAGTCCATAATGAATTTTCACGGCTATTCCAACCAAGAAATTTTTCGGCAAAAAAAAAAAAAGAGCGCCGGTTTCGTATGTTAATTCCGCGCAGCAGCGGGGTACTCGATCGGGAGGATTTTGCACTCCTACGACGTAGAGGTCTCACGTATACCTGCGAGGAAACTTTCAAACAGCCTCATGAACGTCAAGGACCTGTTATAGCGGAAGAAATTTCCAGGTCTCGTGTCTACAGAATCTCACGTGCAGACTGCCCACATGCTTATATCAGTGATACCGGCGATTTCGAGAGAAGGTTGCGCAAGCCTTGTTACGTGAGTCTTGACATGAACAAAAAAAAGATGACGTCAAATGCCCTCGCCAAACATGTTGTATCCGCGAGCCATGTGAACAACGGGGAAGATGCTTCCGTCATTGCCACAGAAAAGCAAATCTTTCCACAGCTCCCTCCAGAATCTTCGTTTATTCCAACCACATGCGCCTACGCCAAACAAGAGGTGTTGTAATCTTCTGCCAGTGCATACTCGTTGCCTCTAACATGGGATTACACTAATAAAACTTGCTACTCACGCTTCAATGTGAACAAGGATTCCGTGCGGGAGCCGAGACGTCTTCTTTGATAATGTATTTTTACTTTGCTCGGCTCTGTCTTTTCTTTGTCCAGCTCGTAAACGAACCTTTGGGGGACGGGGGCACCTAGGTAGTTGCTGTTTTGCAGAATTTTGTAGACCTAGTAATGAAGTATCCCTGTTCAATATTGCGACAGGCACCCTTTGAGTCGGTGATGATGACCCTCGAATCTTGAACTGCGGTGGTTAGTGCGATGGAGATCTCCCCCGCGTGCGTTAATTTTATGCGCACAGAAGGTAGTCCGTTTGTTGAGTTATTTTCGTGGACGACCACGGCCGTGTAGGCAGCCCCGCGGAGTGGGATGGAGACCTCCACGTAGAATACTGCAATTTTGGGACCGTATAGCATCGACGCAAAGCTTCTGCCCACGTGAGGCGTCAGCCACTGCGGTCGTCTCGGCTCATGTTAGCCGGAAGAGGGAGCACATGTACTTACAAACTTCCGCAATCTGTGGGCGCTCTTTAGTGCACGTATGCTGCAATATTGATGTGTAGAGAGATGACACAGGGAGGTTTCGTAAAAGACAGGGAAGTTATATCCGTAAGAAAATTTCCGGTTCGCTACCCTACACTGAAGAAGGGGAAATGTGATAAAAAGGTAAAGAGAGAAAAAGAAAAGTGGAATGGTAAAAAAAAAGGAATCACGCACACACTGAAGCACCGGAGTGTCAGAGTACTTTCGCGAGTCCGGTTGACCGCGCAGGAACTTCAGCAGCGCCCTCTTCGGTTTCTGGCTGGAAGCTATAACGCGCTGGCAGTCTGAATTGACTTTTCCGAAATCGGCCGGTCATCGAACCGTGCTAACGTCGAAAGTAATCGTTTTTTGGAGAGCTGTACTTGGAACAATCACAAAGTAAGTGCGCAATGGTTTTCTCTCTGTCATGGTGATCCCACGCATCGCTGCCTGTCATTCTGATTCGGTGACCAAAACTGACTGATGTGTACAGTAGTGCAAGAAGGGGGCAAACCGATGGCGTCTGGGACAGTCTAGTATATCGTTTGTCAAGTGCGCCTCTCACAGCTCCTTGAAGTTGTTCACCATTCTCAGGCCCAGAAGGCACTAGAGGTGTTCACCGGAAGGTTGATGGGGCGCTTGTATAGAGTTTTCGGAAAATGACTCGGAGTGCATTATCGTCGATCTTGCGTAGGTGGAGGTACGTAACCGGGTACAGGACTATGGTGGTTCGAATGCATGTGCCAGCCGAAAGGCATCTTCGCATCGTACCCCCCACGCATAGAAGTGTGGCAGTTAGGGCTAGTTGGTATGGCATGACGATAGCTATAGCGCGAGAACAGAACGACGACAAAGAGACAAGACGGACGCGAACGCTCGTGTCCTTCTTGTCTCTTTGTCGTCGTCCTGTTCTCGCGCTATAACTATCATTCCCCACGCTTGTTGAAAACCCGGGGTACCACCCAACCCTCCTGGTCTCCCACCTTTAGCAAATTGGCTAACGTAGTGTCTGTTTTGTAATTTTCATGTATGAAGATCCCGAGTAGTACTCTGATGTCGTTGCGTTCAGGCATGGGTCATCTGTGAATCGTTGAACGGGCTGGACGTTTGGAACGTGAGTGCCAGAAAAAGTGTAGGAAAGAGCATATGAACGCAAGAAAATAACACAAACGACCAGATAAACGCAACATAAACGCAAGAAAAATACACGCGTGTCAATGTTCCGTAGTTCGCACAGCGTTAACTAGAGGTGAGTGAAGCAAATTTATTAGGTCGACAATAGACGCGAGTTGACTCAACGTCACCTGGCTAGGCCCCCTCGGGGTGGTCAGGTTCAACCTGACCACCTTCGCGCGGGCACTCGAGACGGCCAGGATTTGAGAGGTAAGGTACTGGGCCTTAATCAGCTTGTTAATTTCCTCTTGTTGCAGCTACAAGACTTCGTTCGCTTGCACGTGACCTCACACTGGTACAGTGGAACTCGACAGACTTCACAAACGCGCGCCTGCATAACTTGGATCCCGATCTGCAGCTTCGTCTTCCCCCAAGGATATCTCGAGCTGAGGAGACTCTTCTATGCCACCTGTGGCTTGGAGTGGCCTTCACGAACGCATACTCTTATCTCATCGGGATGGCCAGCTCTCCTACATGCACTTACTGCACTTGCGAAGAAACCATCGCGCACCTTCTGTGTGAGTGCACCTATTTCAACGTGCAAAGACAAGAACTCACTGCAGCTCTGGATAGACTAGACAATTGGCCTTTGTCGGAACGAAGGATTCTGGGTCATTGGCCGAGCCCATCCTCAGCCCAGAAGGCTTTGAAAGCTTTGCTGCGCTTTTTGCGGACAACTGGCCTCAGAGACAGACTTTAGTGTCTTATACTTTTTGATGTTGCCTTTCCTCTGTCGCAATTTTTTTTGTGACTCTCTCTCTTCGCAACATTTATTTTTAACATCTTTTATTCCCCTCACCCCTTTCCCCAGCACAGGGTAGCCAGCCGGTCTAAGAACTGGCTAACCTCCCTGTCTTTCCGCTTAAACTTTCTTCCTCCTCCTTTTCCTCTTGTTGAAAAGGGGTACCGGCTAAGGCACAGCCCTACTGGACATGCTCCAAGTCCGCATCACCACCACAAAAAGAGCAATCTGGGCTTAGGAATCGGTAGAAGTATATTGTGTGCAGTGCCGCAAGGCTCGGGTATAGGATATATAGTTTTGAGTAGTCCCAGCACAGCGAGGAGTCTGGTAGGGACCGCACTATTCTTGAGAGATAATGGTGCTTGCATATCTCGTTGTACGTGCAGATAGGCTCGGATTGGCCAGGAGATGACGATTTACCCGGCACACGGTCAGTCAAACCTCGTGCAGCCGAGTGCGCCTCCTCGTTTGGATTGTTCACAACACCCTCAATGGTTCCAACGTGTGCAGAAACTCAGACCAATGAGTGATCCAATGAGTGATTTTTTGAGGTTCTTGCTTTTTTGAGGATCTGATGGACTTGGGTAGCCACCAAACCCAATTGGAAATGCCTTGATAGCAGCATTGAAGTCTGAATAAATTGTGAAACTGATTTAGATATTTTTATTATTTTGTTTTCTTGATTCTCTGTACTGGTAATGGCTAACTGCTGCTTGTAATGTGATACTATGAGAAAATATTCAAGTTCCACGTCTATGCGCGCATGAGAATGTGAGTGACAGATATTACGCGATACTTAGTCCGCTGGGACATGATCTTGAGCACTTGAGCAGGACCCTTGTCCTGCACCAGGGAAAGCATGCATGCACCCTCAAAAGGAGTATCTGCGCACTCAGGAAGGTGCCCCCAGAAAAAATTCGGGGTTTTTTGTTCCTCTTTTTTTGTCTTAGTGACGACCACCTACAAGGAAACATAAATATCCGAGCCGAGAAATGTGCGTCGTTTATGAGCTCTGAGTGCGATAATCTGGCGCAATATAGAGTCTGCTGACCCCGAGTTGTTGGGTGTGCTTTAATGGCCTACAAGCCGCCGCAGCGCTGACAGCGTGTCCCCTTAATGTCTCGCTATTTAGTACCCTACACGCAATATTTGCCTAGCCTCAAAGCACGAAAGGCCGTAATTAACGGTGCCACGCTACGCGTTTGCATTTCGTGCCAAGGGAGATTCTCATCCCGACCACTTGCCCGTATACAATCTTATTTTTATTACGGCGCTGCCGCTTTTTTCTAGTTGCTCTCTTGAAGTGATTACGAAAGATAAAAAGCTTTTGAAGAGTTACCAATGACTCGTGCAACATATGCAGTAACAAGACCGCTTGTTTAGCGTTTTGAGTACATGTACGTGAGTTATGGTGATTTGCACATTAGGCTTATTACGCACCGTATAGCACCTACGACTACATACAAGCAATTATCAACATTTTCTGACACGCTTAGATGTTTCTTTAATGTTTTGTATGACTACGCGCTTGTCTCATTTTCGTTGAGGACGTTACCCGAGTGTCTTAGTAGTATACAGCTGACATTCAACTAAGCGCACTACTGTAAAACACACCCGCATCACGTAAACGACAACTGTAGCGTAAAGGACAGCGGGGGGGGGGGGGGGGCAGATAGTTTTGCAACTAGAATGCTTACGATTGATTTCCGGCGTAAAACCTCGTTACTTATTTACATTTAGCATTTGAGATTGTTTACTTCATAATTGTTTCTCGAAAGACCATGTGACCCATAATAAAATTGTGAGCGTAGTCTTTGTACAAGCGTAAAGATCGAAAATTCTTCCGTGTCCTGTTTTGTCTATACTGTAACTGGATTCCTCAGACCTATTAATATTATTCCCACCAAATGCCAACCAAGGTTTTTTTATGATAATGAAAGGAGCGCCTGTCAAAACAACTTTGATTGACATTGTCACTTCATGTACACCTTCGCGCATCAATTGCCCATGAGAGGGCAGGGTGTCCTTTAGGCGAATAAGTAAAAACAAGCATCAAATAGAATATTCTTTCTCAACTCCACGAGTACAAACGGAAATTTAGAGAGATCAAAGGCAGAAAGGAGGTTGCACTGCGCTCACATGCGCTCTTCCCTACACCTACACGCAAGAATAATAAAGGTTACAGTCACTTGCGAGAGTGTGTTACCTCGTCAACAGTCCGACTGTCCGATAGCCGCCTTGCGCTGTCACTTGGGGTTTGAATACACCCCCCCCCCCCACGCGCTCATCCGCTCATTTCCTTCTGCGTGCATGTGCGTTAGCGAGCACACACACACATACACGCACACACACACACACACACACACACACACACACACACACACATATATATATATATATATATATATATATATATATATATATATATATATATATATATATATATATATATATATATATATATATATATATATATATGAACAACCAGTGCACACACTTCGGTTTATATGGCCGCTTCTCACGCGACATCTAGGCGCGTTTCTAAAGTGTACACGAACGTACAAACAACGAACGATGATAGGCGATGGACTGGAATTACCTCGAGAGGTTGTCTCTCTCTCTGTGTCTATAAGACATACACGCAGTGCCCAAAAACGCAAAATGGCCGCGGCCGAACGGAACACACAACCAGCCGTCACCCGGAACAGGAAAGTGAATAGCGGCTCCGTACGCAATAAAGAGGGCGGCGTCAGCAGAGAAGGGTGGGTTTTGAATGTCGGGTTGAACGAGAGACGGGGGGGGGGGGGGGGCAGGTGAAGCCGATGTCCCGAACGACCAATTCCGATGGCATTCCGACCCGATGGCTGGCTGGCCAGAGCCGTTCGCGAATTGGCCTCGGCAAGCGAATGCAGCGGACGAAGAAGAAACGGCCCCGCCGCCGTCGCAGCGGCAGGACGTGCATGCACCCGAGCAGTGTTTGCGTAGAGAGAGGAAGAAGAAGATTGTGCCGCCAGGCAGGCACTTTTATGTCTTCCCGTTAGGACGGATGGCCGTTGCGCGCGCTGGCTGCTCACAACGATGCGTGCGCGTTCTCAGGTCGACGGCCCCTCGGCGTGGCTGTTGGTGGTGTGGCTGCCTGGGTAAGAGCGGGTTAGCCAGTTAGCTGGGACGTGTCGGGGTGGTACCTAGTCTACACGACGCACTTCGCCACCGCTCGAGATTGTGATGCGAAAGACAACAATGCTGCAGGTGAAGTGAGGTTGAGCTTATGTGCATGTATAAGGGGCTCGGGAGCGGGCTAGTTAATCGTGAACTCTTCACTGTGGTCTCTCATATGAGGTGTTACGGTTCAAAATCGATCGATCAGTCATTAAATCAATGAAACAAACAAGCAATCAATGATTTAATGAATGAATGAATCAATCAATCATACTATTATTCGCAAGCACACCAACACCTTCTCATTGCAAGTCCCACAAAGAATCTCGAAATGCGGCAGTATTGAGTGCTCCTTGTATGTATTTCAGGAATGCCTGTAAGGGCCTTTACAACGCAAGTCATGTAAGAATCCCTCAGATAAGGTATTATGTCAAGCACCCTTCTTATGTGGCCCCTTGCGTCGTAAGCAACGTTAGGTATAAGCCCTCCCGCAAGTACGTTCTGCGCCTGCGCGTCTCGGCATGACAGCGATGAGACGGAGTTATCAATAAATAAATCAGCGAGCAAATAAACAAACAAATAAATAAAAAAATAAACAAATAGAATTGTTGGGCTACAGTGCAAGAACGGGTGAGGGCGAGAGCATTGCGTTTTGTGTCTCCCCTCTCCTTCTTTGGGCGCATCGGGAATTCATCATTGCCAAATGAGCGTCTCGCTGTTTCCTTAACTAAGTGAGCCCCCCCCCCCCCCCCCAAGCTACCCACGCCCAGCGCTACTTACGACAGCGGCGGCGGCAACAAGACACCCTGCCCCGGAAAAGGGGTTCCAAAGGGAACAGGACGTGGAAACAAACCGGGCGCCCTCATGTATGCAGACAACAAATCGCATCGCAGAGCTGGTCAATCATATTCCCAACCGCATTCGCGCTGCTCAAGGGGGAAACGTCGGTGCGGCGCCCGACATTCTTGGTGTGGCCGTGCATGCAGACTAAAAGGGGTGCTGCCACCAGTGCCGGCGTCGGAATTCCGGTGGCGGCTCGCTGAGAGAGACAGTGACCTTGCGCAGTAGAGAACCATGCGAGCAGTAAGACACTCACACAGACGCTCACAGCTATACACCTTGTGGTGTATAGCTGTGAGCGTCGCGTTTGGAGAAAATGTCTTCTTCCTGGGACCCCTGCCCCGCCGCGGTGGTCTAGTGGCTAAGGTACTCGGCTGCTGACCCGCAGGGCGCGGGTTCGTATCCCGGCTGCGGCGGCTGCATTTCCGATGGAGGCGGAAATGTTGTAGGCCCGTGTGCTCAGATTTGGGTGCACGTTAAAGAACCCCAGGTGGTCTAAATTTCCGGAGCCCTCCACTACGGCGTCTCTCATAATCATATAGTGGTTTTGGGACGTTAAACCCCACATATCAATCAATTCCTGGGACCCCTTCATCTGTTGTATAATATAGTGATTGTTTCAGGTTTAACGCCCCAAAACCGCGATATGAGAGACGCCGTGGTTTCGGAAAGTTGGACCCACTTGGTTTCTTTGACGTTCACTTTAAATCTGAGCACATATGCCCGAAGCATTTTCCCTCCCGCCGAAAATGCGGCCGTCAAGACCGGGATTCACTCTCGTGGCCTGTGGATCAGCAAACGGGCCCCATAACTAACATGGCGGGTTTTCATACGCAGTGTGTAGTGGCATTGTTCTGTATGTGACCGATTATAGAAGGAATATATGGCAATTTTGAATGGTAGTAAGTTCGCGGAAAAGTCAGCCTGGTATTTTGCCTGCCTTGCGACTCCAGCTGTCGGGTGACAACTGTGGTATAATGTATGACACAGGTAGACACAAACACTTATGTGTAACCAAAATAGTCATTCGTAAAGCTTCGTTAAACCGAGTACTCGAAAAACGCCCAGACCTGTGCGAAAGGTGCGTACAGTCACAGTGAAAGCTTGAAGAACGGCCTGTCAGATCCTTTCCAAACACCCATAGGGTAACTACTGTAAGCACACTTGCTTGTCACCCACTAGGGCATTAATAATAATTTTTTGGGTGGTAAGCCAGCATTCTCTATGCTATTTTTCGTGGTATCCGCTAAACAGTTGGTATCCGCTAAACAGTTGCAAAAAAAAAATTGTGCCAATCGTTCATGCAGTGGCTAACGACGATGAAGAATTATGGCTGAAGTGTGTATGCGCCACACTTAATGATGATGTTTGGTGTTTTGTGGCGCAAGAGCCACTTGATGGCCAAAGAGTGCCAGTTGATGGGACTAGGGATGTGTACAATGATGGTGACAAGCGGCTGTATAGGGGCCCTAAAATTACTCGCGCTAACGCGGGTAAAAACATAGAAGTAATAAAATCAAGACCATGTCGTGAAAAGTGGGTAGTGTATGCGCCACAGTTAATAGGGGTGTAACAAGATAATCGGTCTGCAGACGTTAGATGGTGACGACCCGTTTATTTTTCACGGAGCCCAAGCTGTCCATCTAACGTCTGCGTACCGGTTATTTTGTTACCTTGGGTGCCGAAACCCGGGAACGAACCAGGGACCTTTAACAGCAACAAGGGGAACAAAAACAAGCTTTTGTAATGGGTCGGAGCATTGGACGGCCCACTTGTTACGTTATTCGCATTGTGCGACGAGTGGTTGTTCTTTCTCTGCTTTAAAACGCTTTATAAGTCGTATTAACGCAATTGCTTTCCCGACATCAAGCCTGGCTAAGGTGAATTTGTCGACAAGCCACAATCCCCGGCGTAGCTCAATGGTATAAAACTGGGCTGGCACCCAGCGGACCTGGATTCGAGCCCCACTGTGTCAATGGGGCTAATTTTTTTTTCTGATTTCGTGAAAGGTGGTTACGGACACCAGCGGCGGCGGCAGATTACTGCGCATGACCCGAGTTGTGATCTCATAACAGCTTTCGCTGTAAAACATTAACAGCGCTGTTTTGACACGGCCTTTGGATGTTCCGTGGCTCCAAGCTCACGCTACGTTTCACATGTAGTGCTGCGTTCAGAATCTATATACAGGTCTACGTCGTAACGGGAACAACAGCACAGGACGTGTTTCAAGTCTTCTCAGTTGTATGTGGTGTACATAGCACAGTCCGAATGTTTAACCTTGCGCCTAGAGTACTTTGTAGAGGCCAGTCAATGCATGCTTAATCTTGAGTGATTAGTCCTTGTGGAATATAAGATACACCATGGGTCTGTTTTGCACAATGATCCGTACTGGTTACTTCCGGTGCACTGTGTACTGTAGACTCCATGAAGGCGAAGGAAGACACCACAGCCACTGCGTCTTTTCTTGGGTCATGTTAACTGCCATATGTATTCGCAGCCAGCCAGCATTGGTTAATTTTGGATCGCAAACTACAATGCTCATTGTTATCTTCTTGTGTTGGCTAGAGTGACGGTAAATAGTTATAAATTTTCGGCAATGCTCATGTTTAATAGTTCTGGGCTGTGTTCACACTTACAGAGGCGATGCTGTTGTTATCCAAACTCGATCCAATGACTGACGTCCTTACTTCAACTAACAAGCGCTATGTTCATTGAAATCACTTGTCTGACAAAGTCTATTGCGTGTCATTTGAGCCTCCGAGATAGTCACGTAAAGTTTCGCTTCTTGGTGGAAAACTGCACCCCGAGTTTCACATTCTTTCGTGCCAGCTTATCCAAACTCTCTTGTGGGTCGTACGTTAGGCGATAGAAAACAAACAAACAAACAAACAAAAAGACGCCATCTCTGAGGCAAGAACCCCCTCACATGGCCAGTGCTTTTTACAGATAACGCTACACTAGCACGGTGAAGCAAATCAAGTACGTCACGAACGTCCGCTGTATCTGCGAGTACTTCAATGAACGACCACTTGAAAAAGTGATTTGCAAAAGCGCGTGAGCGTGCGTGGCGTCGTACGTGAATCAGGCGTAGAAGTTCTTAGAGGGAAAAATGAAGAAATGAGCACGGTGTCCATACTGCCCCTATCTACGGAGGACACTTTACAACGCCATGCGGGGGATGGGGGAGAGGGAGTAAAAGAAGAAGGAGAAAAGGACTTTCCCACATGCTCAATATTATTTACCTCCTGATTCTTGCGGTGTACTCGTGGGCCCGATCACACAAGGGGAAACAAATATTTACTGCCCCTGCTTGCAGTGCTTGCATGTGTTCGGATATTTGTCTAGGTGGTAGGCAGTGACAGAACTTGGGTATCAGTTTTCTCGGGAATCGTACCCCACAGATCACTTAAAATGTTCCAAGGCGTAGCTTGGAGGCGACAGGATCCAAACAAATACGGAGCCAAGTAAAATGAAAGAATCGACACAAACGCCTTTCTCCCGTCTTCATGTTTGCCCTCTCAGCTTCTGGTATGGTGCGTCTCCAACTTTCTTTCATTCTGATCTTCCAGGTGAATACGCAAGTCGTGGAGCTGAGGATTTAGACGGAATCATAGGAATCTTACAGGACCCGAGACCGCAACTCCCGTGTTAACTATATATAGTCCACAAAAATGATGTACGAAAATTATGATCATCCTCATCAGCAGAAGCTGCTGCAGCAGCACGCCTTACGTCAACAGCGGAACAAAGTTCCAACCCATTATCTCCAACCCACCTTCTCCTCCAGTAGATGATTTCGTCTTGCTCTTCAAACTTTTTTTTCAGTTTTTTCACTTCGCCTAACCCTATATGGCACCTTCTGCCACACTTTCTATTTCCTGGTATCAATGACGATCTAATTGACCATCTTTTGTGTGTCCTTCTCATGACCTGAGCATCATAGGGTCATTAAAAAATATATTCTCTGCCTCTCTTTTGCTCCCTTATTCCCCTCTCTACCCGTGTATGGTAGCAAACTAAAGGTAGTCTAGTTAACCCACTACCTTTGCTATCTTACATATCTTTCTAAATAGTATCTAATCCAATACGGGGCCTTCTTACGCGCTAGAGTTTGGTCAATATTTTTTCGTTACTAACAAACGTCACCAAATACAACAACGAAACTACAAGAACAAATTTCGCAGATATTTAAACGTGTCTGCAGTGTCTGACTACCCGTTGCGAAAATCACTGAACAAGAGGCGCGTATAAGTCTGTAACCGGTTGAATCTTCTCACATGCCTTCTTCCGTCACGTGATCCGGCCACAAACGGGATCGGGATGTAACGGGGGGCGTACGCGAGTACGCGGCCCTGAACTGTGCGAAGAGGGCTTGGCCGTCACGTATATTCGGCGTTCCTATATCGTATAAAGGAAGGAGGGGGCGGAGGGGGTTAGTGCTCCGAGAGTGATTCTTCTCGTTGCACGGGTATACACAAGATGCGTGCCGCTGCCGAGACAAAACATAAACATGGCGCGCATAATATGCACACGTACACGTGCTTGGCCCGAGTGTCTAGGGGAACAAATGCCGGCCATACCTTCGCGAAGCTTGCGTATAAGAGCGGCCTCTGGTGGCATCAACAACAACAACAACAATGAGGAGAGGACGATGTTGAATGCGCCCTTGACGGATCACCGCAAACGCGGAAGACGTCTCTTCGCTCGCATGCCGCATTATAGCGGGGCCGCTGTGCTTTCGTTCGCGGCACGGCGCGCTAATCTCCGCACGCGATTGAAAACGTGTCGCGCGAAAACGGAACTACTACGTTCATTTCTTTGTCTTTCTCGCTCTCTCTTCGCCTTCTTTCTTTTTTTTTTTATCATCTGGTTGGAGCGATAGGCGCTCGCGTGCGTGCTCGAAAGGGGCGCGGCAAGGCCCTGTACTCGCTTCAAAGCGGCTATATCGCTTCTTTTACGTGCACGCGGGTTTGTGTGCATGCGAAGCTATTAAGTACCGTCCGTTCTATGACAGAGGGCGCGTCTTGGTTATAACGGGACATGTTTTTTTTTTTTTACTTTCAACTTGAAGGGCGGACCGTTAATAATAAAGACAGATAGAGACAGAGATAGATAGATAGATAGATAGATACATAGATAGATAGATAGATAGATAGATAGATAGATAGATAGATAGATAGATAGATAGATAGATAGATAGATATGTAAAACAAGGAAGAGGCACAGCAGACAAGCTCATGTCATGTGGTGATTGATTGATTTGATTGATTTGTGGGGTTGAACGTCCCAAAACCACCATATGATTATGAGAGACGCCGTAGTGGAGGACTCCGGAAATTTCGACCACCTGGGGTTCTTTAACGTGCGCCCAAATCTGAGCACACGGGCCTACAACATTTCCGCCTCCATCGGAAATGCAGCCGCCGCTACCGGGAATTGAACCCGCGACCTGCGGGTCAGCAGCCGAGTACCTTAGCCACTAGACCACCGCGGCGGGGACATGTCATGTGGTGGTTCGGCAGGAAACGGTGACCAAGCCGAAACCCTGAGCCACGGGGCATCACATAATCATGATTATCTATTTATGCGTGCAGAAGCCCATTTAATATTATTTATAGTATGTCTACGTAGGCACACCCGCGTGCACGGCCACAACGTACAGTTTCATTTAGCGGCCGTGTCCTGTGTGTGGGAATTATATTAGGAAAGGGTGTAGTGCTTGAGAAAAACTCCGAAACCTCACCTTCGATTCATTTGAGGGTGCTACACGGACGCTGGTTATGCTTCTTAACGGTGCCTCACGAAACGCTCAAAAGGGAGTTCTTCCCCTTAGGGGATTTCGCCCTCCTATAGTGGAATACTCCCGTCACATAGCAGCAATCGCCGTATATATGCTTCATTAGTATTTGCTTTGTTGAAAACTCGGCCTTGATCGATATGTGGGGTTTAACGTCCTATATGATTATGAGAGACGCCGTAGTGGAGGGCTCCGGAAATTTAGACCACCTGGGGTTCTTTACCGTGCACCCAAATCTGAGCACACGGGCCTACAACATTTCCGCCTCCATCGGAAATGCAGCCGCCACAGCCGGGATTCGAACCCGCGCCCTGCGGGTCAGTAGCCGAGTACCTTAGCCACTAGACCACCGCGGCGGGGCTGAAAACTCGGCCTGCGTTATGGCAATATCAAGAATGCCACGTGCAATTCAAGCAAACACATTTTTCATATTCTGAACGCTTTGGGCGCGCGGCGTTATTGCATGAAAAAGGCGTGCGCTTGACGTGACATTTATTGTTGTGGGTATGACGTCATTTTATTTTTTGACAGCTCTGTTGACAGTGTAGTGAAGGCAGTAAAAGTGGTATAGAATCGTTTACTTGTTTCTTTGTCTTGAGAGAGTATTAAATTAACAATCACGCACTGAAGTATCCGCAATAGGTTACCGAAACGACGAGAGGTGGGTGCATTTATTAATGTGACACAAGCCCACGTTCACTGTTATACCTACGGTTCCATACACCAGTTGGGCAGCTATTCCTACGTCTGGCGGTGTGTGATGAAACTTGCGACACCTGTCACCTACACTGAAATTTTGATTCATACCTTGAAGTTGGCTGCTACGTGCGATTCTTATAGACGGGACGGATTAATGATCAACAGCTGTAAAAACACGAAACAACTTAATTTGATGTTTACGTAGGTCACAGTCAAATAATTAGGAACAACCATTCATTCGTGATCAAGTGCGTGTTCTTAAAAAAACACTGACTGAGCAGTTTAAATTATTTATCCTGAACAACAAAAACATTTAAAATGAATATTTTATTTTTAGAAATGTTAGTTTTCGGTTTTCTTCGCAGTTCACGATTACACACGACGCCGGACTTCTCGAGGGGCATACGACGTGCGGGACACTTTGCTTCGGGTCTCCTCAGCAGCACTTTTCCGAGTGCCCATAGCTGCTGGGGCTTTCTTGAATCTACGGTGTAATGACCTCCAAAGATTCCATCCTATCCAAGCGACACTAAGAAGCAAATAAAAACGTTGGCGAGCATAATCATTTCATCCATCAACGTCTCAAGCCCCAACAGCGTAAGACCTCGGGCCAAACAAATAAAGCGTGACAGTGGACATCCTGACTGAACTGAATAACGATAGAAAAATTCAAGACCCGCAGCTGATCTCACGAGCACACTTCCCCTCAACGATCATGATTGCACTGGCTCATGCGAGAAGGGCATTGATCCAACACGTTTCACATCATGTGACCTAACATACTGACCGGACCAAATGGCGCATCAGTGACCCGCGGGGCGTGAGACCATCAATAACCATTATACTTAGTCGCGGCGTCCAGCCGCGCGCCCCCCCGCGAGTTTGGAAGCGCCTTCTTCGAGTTGAGGGTTCGCCTCTCTATTTTCAGGAGACGCCCGTTTTGCTACCTCTTCCAGCACAGAACGAGCCGGGGGCCCATCAATAAAATGTTTCCGACACGTTGCCGTCGATCCGGTAAGGGGCGCTCTCCAACACCCTTCTTCTGAAGTCCGGGTTCCGTATATATATGCTTGTTCTCGGTTGCTCGGTCGTGCGTAATGCGTGCCTGCGTTATGCAAAGAGGAATGGGTGGCGGCGGTTTGTCGAAATGACTTTAGGGGCAGCACCCTTCCCGCCTCGGCCGTGCCTTCGATTTGTAGGCCCCTGAACCAGTGTCACCGGGGCTGTGGAACGCATTTGAGTCAGCCCTACGATCGCCGCCGAGGCAGGGATTGGCACAGAGCCATTTCACTTTGTTACAGCGCCTTCGAGCGTGTGGAATCGACAAAGCCGGTAACCCCATCGCCGGTCAAGTCACTGATTCCTGTGGACACTTTCGCGTGTGGGGCGCTGGACGATTAGGGCAGTAGAAGTACGCGCGTCATGGTGTAAGATATAGAGACGCGGGCCGATCCCTGATGCAAGATTCGCCGTAAAGACTTAAGTATAGGGGTCAAGATGAAGGGTAAGAACCACGTTCTCCAAATAGAAGTGGACGCCGCTGTTGCCTCAATTTGCTTTCGGTTCTCTGATCACTTCATGGACTTACAAGTTCTTTTTACACTGT
The DNA here is from genome assembly GCF_043290135.1 of Rhipicephalus microplus. Taxonomy (NCBI): domain Eukaryota; kingdom Metazoa; phylum Arthropoda; class Arachnida; order Ixodida; family Ixodidae; genus Rhipicephalus; species Rhipicephalus microplus. Next base: position 51,719,527 of record NC_134702.1, read on the forward strand.
TTTGAACATTTTACTTTTTTAGGTATATATTGTTTCACATGCCAAGAATAATGCTGACTTGAAGCAATAAAAAAGTAAAAAAAAATGGCATGCCAATGTTATACCGAACGGTATAGAGACTGTAATACGCCAGCAAAAAAAGCAAGCTGCACAGGTCATTTAGATCATCAGCCCTGTCAAAGGGTATGTTTTGCGAAGCGCAGCTGGTAGTACGAACTTGTTATTGTTAGCTTTGTGTTTTTAGCAAAGAGGGGTATTGATGCGAGAACGATAAACAGCTCGTTTCGCAGAAATACTGGTGTTGGTGTCGGCGCGGTTGGTTGTTAGCAAAAAATCAGCGCTGTCCATGACCTGAAATTCAAGACAAAAGCAAACAACAAAAGAGCAAAAGATATTTAACGCTAGTATCGCGTTAAAACGTAAGTAACAGACACGTTTGGGTTCAGTGGGAATCAAACCCACCACGTCTGCGTTAAAAGCGAGTGTTCTGACATACAGCCACAGTATTGCTTCATTCTGCTTCGTTAAAAAATGCAAAAAAACATATATGAATGTAATGTAGAGGGTGGAGTCCCCCTAAGGCATGTAATATTGCGTGAAAGAAGCGTATAATCGCACCAGCTGCCAAAATGTGGGAATCGCTCAACGTGTTAGAGGCCCAATCACCACAAAGCCCTCAGGCATATTTTATTATCATTTTCAAAACCATAGTCAGCAAAGTGTACAGCTGCGCAGAGCGCGTGGCACACTGCAGATTGGAACTTTGCAACAGTACTTGCAGTATTCTAGAATTGTTTAATATGACCAATGCTACGCCACAGACGTTCGTTTTCTCGCAGCATGGTTGAGGTGTACCCCGAGAACCGATTGAGAAGGTGATGTTCGCGGTAACCGATTCCGCCACCGCGTTCTACCCTTGAAGGCGAAGCTCAAGCTTTGGACTTTTTATGGGCTTTTTTTTTTTCGGTTTACCGTCTTTCAGTTACAGCCCAAGTCTGAAAGCAGCGCCCGTATGAATTCTGAGTACTTGAACTATGCATAACGAGAAATGAAAGACGATTAGTTTGCAGCAACGAATTCACCGTGTTTTTTTTTTTTTTGTCGTACGAATACATTCGCCACGCACAATTGCATTTAAAACAGACATATAGAACTTCAGATTCAAAGGCTAGCAACGCTATACAGAAGGTGGAAACAAGCATTCATTGATTGAATCAGCTTCAGTTCCATAACCAATCCTCCGAATAGGGTAACAGCCAAATTATAAGGGCCAAGCAAGCAAAAAAAAAAAAAACAGTGGCCCTATAGCGAGGTCCAATTTGAACCTGATGAGGGAAGGACTGGGAAACCATAGCTTTGATTTCCTGCCTTCTCCCTTTGTCTGCTTGTCCCTGGCGATAAGCTGTCACTTGTAATCCAGGTGAACAAGGACTAGCGTGGCCTCCCACGTTTCGACTGGGTGTTTTTCACTCTCCTGTGGTGCAGGTTCACGTCCGTTTGCGGTTGCATTTCGCTGTTTGCATGACACTGGCATTGCAAGGGTCAAGTGTGCAGGGGTGTGGAGTACTTTTCAAAGCGGGCAGACATATACGTGGAGCGTCGGGTATAGAGAAGAATACGCGACAGAAATGAACATTTTGACGCTGGGCAACCTAGAAGTTCCTGTCGGCCCAGTTTAAAGGAGAAAAGGTACGCGCACCAACCGTCAACTTTGTATTACAGTATGCAGATGGGCGGCGCTTGCGTTAGCCACTCGCGCTCAAGCCACTGGCTTTTACCGATCTAGATCTATCTACTAGAAACATCTTCAGCCCCATCTGTCACGAAAACCAGTTTCTCCAAAGATCACTATCTGAAGTAAATTAGACGAGACACGCCCCTTCCTGTAAGCTAAGCGTCACTCTTTTGCTCGCACAGCGTCTGCACGCTGACGGCTTATGCAAAGGCACTTCGCCACATCAAAGAGGTCCGCTATCTCCCTTTCTACGGGTCGTGCGTTAACCGAGTCCACGGCTAAAGCTATCACATAGCCGCTCTGTCGAAGCCATCCGTCTGGAAGACGCCGAAACGCAGCCTTCTTACGATTAGCGTACGCTTTTAAGGAAGGCGCAGTGAGGCGATCTCCGACTTACCGGGGTCGTGAATGAAGGTATACTTTTTTTTCTCTCTCGTTTCTTCGACCACAAATGCAAAGAAGGGCAGCTGCGGAGGAAGGGTGAGAAGAGAAAGAATGCATGCGGAACTCTTACAAGAAGCAATTAAAGGAAAATAAAGAAAAGGTGCAAGGCAAGATCTCCGGCGCCAGCCTAATCCGTCGCTCATTCATGCTTTATTTTCCAAGGGAAAATGAAAAGGGGAGGAGTGCGTGAGCCTATTGGAGGACTTCACGTACAGGAAGGATTTCAAGCGAGGATGTGTAGAGTGGACCTCGGGTACGTTGGAACGAATGGCCGCGCCGAGTGCCCGCAGACTGCTGATTATCCGTTAAGACCGACTCTCTGGCCTAGGCGACTTCAACGCGCGTGCCTTGGGCGGCGGTGAAGCGACCGCACCGCAGCCCACGCCGAAGAACCGGCGCTGCCGACAGGACGTGACGTGCCGCACGGTACCTGGTCCGGCTATGCGGTCGCGCAACGCTGATAAGGGCGAATACAAAAGCGCACGCAGTTATGCATATACGGCGGACTGGAACAAAAGACACGATACGTCAAGAGTTGTAGAAAACCGGAGAGAGAGAGAGGTAAGAAAGAGTGTGAAGGCGGCGATGGCGCCAGACCTGCAGACTTCCGGACGGGTAACGGGGCCGGCGAGTGCAAGGAGTTTGAAACGAAAGTTCCGGCTTGGTTGGTGTGAGAGCGATCGAGGGGATCGCTGGGGGCCGCTCGAAGCCAGTTAACACGCCGTTAACCTCGAACTTGAACTTGAAGCGTCCGCGAGACCGCCGCGGTACATATTGCTAGAGACAGTCTCTCGGTCCCACTCAGAGAAGGGTGCGCCGGTTGTTGAGCGACGATCCAGGAAGGAAGTAAAAATATAACGGCTAATAAACCCACTCTGCAAATCCGTCGGTGGGTTATACAGTTCTTTCCTGCCGCAGTAGCGTGCGGCGAGCATTGCATGCAGGCTTCGGGGCGTACTGTGGGAACCTCGAGCCGACAGACGCCTCATCTTCTCTCCCTCTCTTTATTATTTCCGAGGCGTGGTTGCGGTGTTGGAAAGACCACCATCATCGGGGGCAGAGAAACGATGCCGTTCGATTCTGCGCGTTCGCAGTTTACTTGAGGAGCGGTCAGGTTGGGGGTGTATTGTGTGTGTATATATACGACGAATGACATGCTCGCCATAAATGACGACGTTAGGGTCGCTTTCGTTATCCATTGTTGTCGCCGGAAGCGAAACCTTCCGATACGGCGTTCGGAGAAGATACTTAACGGTCATCGATTCGCATTGTCCCCGAAAACCATACGTATAGGAGGATCTTTCGAGATGACTTCATCGCTGTTTATGTAGACTTGCGTGTTTCGTTTTGCTTTATTCTTAGAAGTCATTCGCCTTGCACTGATGACATTGCTTCGCGCAGAGGGGAGGTCAGTGTACTCTAGGTCAACGCTTTTTCCAGGTTGACATTGCCATTGTGAGCGTGAATCCAAACAAAAGAGACCAAAAATATAAAAAATACGGTAATGTTTCTTATGACCTTGTCAATGCAGTTTTTCCTTGTTGGGATGCGGGGGAAGTCTTTTAGTATATATGATCCGCTGGTGAGCCAAAAATCAGAAACTCCAGCTGCTTGTCTATCTCCCTTCCTTTTTTTTTTTTCAAAACAAAAAATTTGGTCATGCACTTCGGGAAATTGAGTATTAGACTGTTGAGCTATAATTAAGCAAGCAAGGTTGTAAGCCTAGTGACATTTTACGTTGGTGGCCCCTGGATGAATCAGAAAACATGTGAGTACCATGGGTGTGCTACTGCTCCAGTCATATTAAGGCCAACAAAAAAAAAAAAAAATTGGCTACGACTTGTCAATGAAAACTATGCTGACAAAGCTAACCAGCTTATTGCTCACGTGGACGTGACTACAGTAACGAGAGCAGAGTACAAGAAACGTTATGTTATCGCTTTCCAGGCACTGGTATAGGTGTGCTACTCCAGCAGCGTCATACTCCAGGAAAATTGGCCTCTTAATATCGCAGGTTATAGTTGTAGCGGCAAAGGAAGTGCACATTGGCCCCCCCGCTGGATAGTATACCAAGGACACATGTTTACATGTGTAGTTTGAGTCACAACACCCAGCGCATATTTGGCATCGGGACGTAATTGTGTCACGACTAAGGACTTTCTCCGTATACCGGCGACTCCTCGAATACACATCTCCGCGAGCACTGATCGTATTACTGATCGCAATTCTTCGCCTGCCTTTCCATCGATCCTTATCTATTCTTTTCCTCCCATTTCGTTCTTCTCCCGTGTAGGGTATACCAAACAGGGAAGAACCTGGTCAACTTCCCTGCATTTTATTTGCTTTTTCTTTCTCTTTCTCTCACCGCAGCTGTTTAAAACTTCGCAACGTCAGTATGGTTGATTTGGCGAGTTGTTGGTGCATGATTGTTTTGACAGGGAAACGCTTGTCTCTGTCTTTCTGTCTGCGTTTTAGTAGTTCGCAACGTGTTTCATTAAGCCGAGCTGCCTATTACGTCACGGAGGGCGTGGGTGAGATACTTCCGTTCTTTCTCCTGAATGCTGCAGTGGTGGCTGATCTTTCGGGTGTGATGCTACTTTTATTACGATAGCAATTATGCGGACACTCTCAGCTGGGTTTTGCCGCGAGCGTTGGCGTCGGCGTGGACATCGCCGTCACTCACCGTATACGTATCTATATATATTTATTTTATTTATTTTATTTTATTATTTCTTTTATTTCCAGAATAAACGAAAACATTACATTCTGGATGGTCTCCTGGGCTAAAAGCTGTAATGAAACAGCTTGACTAGGGCCCAGAAGACCAATGACATGGCAACAAGTGACCGGTAAAATATTTGCACCAAATTACAAGATATATCACACATTGTACAAAAATATTTACAAAAACAAAGCATATAACAATATCTGTGTAAGCGTAACAGGGAATGATTTTTTGACTAAAACACATCTCTAACAACGAACAAGACCAACAGAATACCAAAATTTAATTACAGAAAAGAAATTTTTAATACTACAAGTACAAGGAACACAGTCAATAGTACACCTGTAATAGTACAAGCAATAGTACACCTGTAATTCTAGCAGTAAACTACACGAAACACTAATATCAACACAATATAATAATAGAAAGCATGATAGCTAATCATATACAACAATATACAGTGAAATGTAGTACAACATTAACAAATAATTGAAATACATTAGTAATTCAGAAATATTTCACGTAATGTATTTAGCGCAGGTTTATGTAAATGATTATGCTTTTTAAGAATGCATGGGAGGTTATATTTCAATGACTGCAGTTTATAGTCAGTGCGAAAGCGCGGTATGAGCCATCCTCCTACATTACGAGTATTGATAGCATGACTGTTGCGTTGCAGTGCAGCAGTTAACTCGATAAATTGTTTAAATGAAGAAGAACATATGTAAAATGATCGTAGGATACGGAACTCGTACATATATTGGATTTTAATTATACTGTACTTGCGAAAATATGTCGATGTCGGTGATAAATAACCAGTGTTGGCAATGTGACGGACAGCTTTCTTCTGCAAAACCAATATTCTGTTGATGTTGCGTTGAGTTGTAGTAAGCCAAACCAGACTGCAGTAACTTATATGTGATTGAAACAGTGCTTGATATATGCTGACTTTTATTTGTGTAGGGAGAATTTCTCGACAACGCGACAGAGCTCCCGCTGTAAAAGAAAGTTTCTTGCATAAATGACTTACGTGAGAGTCCCAACTTAGATGAGATGAAAATGTTACACCGAGAATTTTGTGTTCTTCTACAATATCTATTTTTTGATCTGCACAAATAATATCTTGTTTAACGTTCAGAAATTTATTTCTAGCTCTAAATATTATAACCTTCGTTTTCTTAGGGTTAATTTTAAGTTTATTTGATAGTGACCATGATGTAATATTGCAAAAGAAACGATTACAACTTTCTATCAACCTATCTGTATCTGCGCCGGAAAACAAGACCGTGGCATCATCAGCATATATTATAAATTTTACCAACTTGTTGATATTAACAATATCATTTATAAAAACATTGAAAAGAAGGGGCCCTAATACACTTCCCTGCGGGACACCTCTACTGACAGGCAATGAAGATGAGTGATGGTTACCTAAACACACACATTGTGATCGTTCTGCTAAATATGATTTTATTAAAGCCAGGGGAGTGCCTCGAACACCATAGATTTCTAACTTAAGAAGTAACGTGCTATGGTCAATGGAATCGAAAGCCTTGGTGAAATCAATGAACAAACCTAATGTAAATAGCCTGTTTTCGATGTTCTCTAAAATAATTTCTTTTAGCCTTAACAAAGCTAACTCCGTAGACCTTCCTTTACGGAAACCAAACTGAGCGTCGCTTATAATGTCACTTCTAGTGAAAAAGTTGGATAATCTGGAATGTAGCATTTTTTCGAAACCCTTAGCAAACACCGGAATAATCGATATTGGGCGATAATTTCCCAGCATGTTTTTGTCGCCACCTTTAAACAGAACAGACACACGAGAGCGCTTCATTTCACGGGGAAATTCCCCGGACTCTACTGCTAAATTAAATATGTACACAAGTACAGGGGCTAAGTGCTCTAAAACAAATTTTATGGGACCGATCTGAAGATTGTCAATATCTAATGCACTGCTATTTTTAAGACTCATAAATGTTCTGAATACTTCTGGTTCGTCTGCCGGGTTGAGAAATATGCTTTCAGCATTTCTAATAATTGAGCTAGTCATTTGCAGGGTATTCTTAACTGGCGGTATACCAGAAGTGAAATATTTATTGAAAGAATCGGCAAGTAGTGCACCAGTTAGTACACGATTATTTAACGTAATTTCACGTGGCATGAAGTCTGCCTTGTGGCGTCCTAAAACACTGTTTATTGCTTTCCAAGCTGCATCGGGGTACCTTGTACAGATACCAGAAAACAATTTTTCATAATACGCTATCTTCGCCTTTCGAAGAGCGCTGTTTAGTTTATTTCTGAAAGCTTTATACTGCTGTAGTAATTCTTCCTCTCGCGATTTCAAGAATGCATGGAAAAGCTTATTTTTTCGGTTTATCAAACGCCTAATAGCAAATGTGACCCAAGGTTTTCTTATTTTCTTTGACGGTTTAAACGTTTTAAAAGGAAAATGAGTGAGGTAGATATTTGTAAAAGATTCTATAAATTTTAAGTACGCTTCATGAACATCTCTAATCATATAAACGAAAGACCAGTCATGCATGCTAACGGCACGCTTGAAAGCCTGCAGTGACCCATCAGTGATATTTTGTACTTGTACAGTCTGATGTTGACGCCTCTTTTCTGTTTTTGAGGAACTGTATTGCATGAACACTGGACAGTGGTCACTTATGTCTGATGAAATAGTACCGGCGTTAGAAACAAGTGTGTCAGCATTCGTAATCATCATGTCTAACAGTGATGAACTGGTTATTGTGATACGAGTTGGCGTTGATATTAGATTTGTAAATCCAGATGAGTGAAGGCACGATATGAACTCGCACGTGCTTTGAGTGTCTTCCAGAAGGTTTATATTAAAATCACCACCGCACACAAACCGATATTTGTTTGAGTTGATATATTCTAAGAAAGACTCAAAAAAATTAAGAAAATTCACGATGTTCCCATTTGGGGGACGGTAAATAGCAGCAACAATTTCTGAGTCAGTTTTAAGTGTTAAAAATTCAAAGTCATCCGTAATCACAGAAAAATCGGAAACAAGTTCATGGGTCCGATAAGCGTCAACAAAGATGCAAACGCCCCCTCCTCGGCGATTCGGACGATTAATAAAAAATCGCGAGTAACCGTCCAGACGAAGCATATCACAGCCATCGTAGTACCATGTCTCTGTCATCATGATTATGTCAAACTTAAACGAGAACTGGTTGATAAAGCAAGTAATGTCATCTTTTTTCCCAACTGCGGAACGTGCATTCAGATGTAAAGTGGTTTTCTGCAATCGACAATGTAGCGAGATATTTTGTGGTAGAGCAAGGTTATGGTAGTTCATTTCAATCCCTTTTTTTTTTTTTTTTCTGTACAGGACGTGATACTTCTACTAGTTTATTTTTTCAAGATCAGCTTCGCGAGATATCTGTATGGCATCTGAATCATCAGACTTCCGCGCAAAAATTTTACCACTGAAACACCAAACAGACTTCCAGTGCTTTTCATGCCTGCGCTTTACTGCCATGCCTAGAAGACGCTTCAGAGCAGGACAGAGATGCTCATTTATGTAGATCTGCGCAGAGTCTGACACTCCGATGTCATTGTTGCGGATGCGCATCTTCTTTCCTTTTTTTAGTACAAGGTCTCGTTTCGCCCGGGACTTAAACTGAACTATAATATTACTGCGGTCCGGATTTCGGGTAGGCACCCGATGACATGTTTCTATGTCAGACCCCTGAACAGGCTCACCAATAGCCTCCCCGATTTTTGAGAGGACACTCAGAACATCCTCATTTTCTTCTTTTCGAACACCCTGAATTTCGATGTTTGAGTTTCTGGAATACTGCTCTAGGTGAACCAGCCGTCTCTCTAGGTCCCCTGTATGGGTCTCAAGAGTCTGGCATTTCACCTGCAGTTCCTTGTTTCTCGTGGTTAATTCAGCATTTTTTGCTGCTGCAGCAGCCAGCTGGATTTTCAAATCCTCTATAGTTTTATAAGCAAACTCAAGGCTCTGAGCAACGTTGCGTTGTTCAGTTCGAAATTCACGCATTTCATTTCTGAGTTCCCTCTCGAACGATTCCCGCGACATCTTCATTTCCTGTTTAAACTCATCTCTTAGTTTCAAGAGATCGTTCTTGACATCTTCCTTAATCTTTGCAATTTCTTTCGACATGACAAAAAGAAACTACGGGTAACAAAAATAGCACACAACACACGGCAAAATATAACAGAAATGACGCAGCTTGGCAGCAGTGACAATGTATCTTTGAAAAATATAAACGGAACAGTAAAAGTCTTTGCACCAACCTGCGGCAAGAATGCAGAAAAATGCCTTAGACGCTGTGAACGTAGTTCGCCACTGCTGCCAAATGAAGGCCTCGATGCTTGAGACGGTGCTTTTATGGCAGTCGCACTCGCGCAGAAACACTGACGCGGCCGCTGTCAACGCCCCCTTGTGCTGCACGGAGTCGGTGAAAATCGGCCGACACGTGTCCAACTGTCCAGGAAGATCGGGTGCGCTGTGCAGGCTGCGCAGAAGTGATCTGCGGCAAGAATGCAGAAAAATGCCTTAGACGCTGTGAACGTAGTTCGCCACTGCTGCCAAATGAAGGCCTCGATGCTTGAGACGGTGCTTTTATGGCAGTCGCACTCGCGCAGAAACACTGACGCGGCCGCTGTCAACGCCCCCTTGTGCTGCACGGAGTCGGTGAAAATCGGCCGACACGTGTCCAACTGTCCAGGAAGATCGGGTGCGCTGTGCAGGCTGCGCAGAAGTGATCTGCGGCAAGAATGCAGAAAAATGCCTTAGACGCTGTGAACGTAGTTCGCCACTGCTGCCAAAAAAATATGAAAACGAAAGAAATAAAAAAAATCCAGAAAAAGACTCTGATGCGCGGAATCAAACGTGGGACCTCCGCGTCGTGAATGCGTAAACCTAATTCAACGTTCAAACGGCAAGCTACCACTGACCGCTGTTGGCGGGCATCTCGGGTGGGGGGGGGAACTACCGTGTTTTCGGCATTATCAGCAAGATGGCGCAATGAGCGCGCAGTGGCTCTCATCTCTCACGCTTGCTTTGGCCCATGGAGAGGGGGGGGGGGTGTACAATCTCTCGCATGCCCTTATCTCCCGGGGCGAGGGGGAGGATCATACGTCTTTGCTGGCGTTGGGCTTGCACTGGAATGATTCTGTTGTAGTTATGGGGCGCACAAAGGTCACTACAATCGTTGCACAGCCTCCGTTCGCGAAGAGGGCGCGCTTTTCAGGCACAGCGAAGTAACAACAGACGATTATTTGCGTTCATCTGTACTTGTAAGTACGGTTTCGTGCGTCATTTGCGCGTGAGCAACGCGGGGCACGTTTCGATCTGCTTGCCATTCTGCGCATGACCTTCCAATTTGTTGCTATCGCGTTCATTGCTTCGCCTTTGCGGCAAAGCTGTGACTTTTAGGCTAACCACCGTACGAAGAAGCGAGCGCACGAGAGTGCACAGATGCACAACAGTTGCCTGAGTAGATTCGAAACGCCCTACTGTGTGGGCACTAGACCCCGTTGTAAGCACACCGGGAACCAACACCGATGCAGAGGGGGTGTGTCTCTCATAATCATAGAGTGGTTTTGGGACGTTAAACCCCACATATCAATCATCAACCGATGCAGAGGAGACCAACAGAGGCGCACTAGCATCCTCGGAAGCTGTTGTCAGTGATCAATGGGAAACCAACCTGTTGGCAACTCGTCCGTTACTTCATTAAAGCATAGTTTAATAAATAAGCACATGCGCTTGTGCAAGAGAGCATTTTCGTCCAGGACGCGTCCTCCACCTGTTGCTTCGCGCAGAAAGGTGAAGCGGTCGATCACGCCCAGGTCGATGGTTCTCTTGAACTGCAAACTGAGAGACCAGCTGGCACAGTCGCCCACAGCGTGGAAGATAGATATCGCGGAGCGGGAAGCACCAAGACTGCAATGTACTCCGCTTTGCGAGCAGTGAGTCTAATCGCTGCTCGCTTGAATGACGCGACATAGACTACGCACGAATTCAGACCTGTTGGGCCAAGAAACAAAGTTTGTTTATGACCCGCAAACTTTTATGGGTACTAGTCTCCTTTCTTCGAAGGAAGTGAGTGTTGAGTCACTTTTGAGGTTGCAGAACTAAATCGCGAAGCCCAGTGCAGAAAACGGAAGTTCAAATGTCAGCTCCTATTATAAATCAGCCACGAAAGCACTTTGGATTTTCTTCATCGCCGGTTCTTATCTCGAATTGGGCTATCGTGAGTGAGTCGCAACTAATTCATATTCTAATCTTTATGGTCATTGTCCAACTTTTAAACATTTACTAGGAGAATGACTAAGTATACCGAGAGGAACGAAAGCTGGCTTTTGTTTGTGCACGTCACTTGACTACACTAACTCTCAAAACTGCTTACAAAGCACTCTTTTGAGCGCCTGCGAAAACAAAAAAAGCTGCAGCTACTATAAATTACGTCACGGGGCTGGCAGCTAGACAGCACAGCGTAGCGATTACATCTGTAGGGACTCAAAGACGTGAGCTGCCTCAGGTGGAATCGGACGACATTCCGATAAGCGCACACACGTTCGAATCCTGCTCGTTTTGATATCTGGCTAGAGAGGTGACGCGATTGCAGTTTCGCCCTTGGTAATGACACTAAGGTCACGATAAAGTAGTTGCCAACCTTACCGCATCGCTTGTCGGCACCGTCATCGGCAGATATCACTTCAGAAGCCTCGGCCTTGGTTACGATGCTAAGGTCACGATGAAGCCGATGCCAAGCTTACCGCACCGCTTTTCGGCACCATCGTCGGGACATATTAATTCAGAAGCCTCGGGAGATCCGCCCGCCGAGATCGATAAGGCCCCATCTCGGCTAAGACCACATTGAAAACGTTCGATACAGCTGATGCTGCTTACTTTTTCATCAACGCCGCATAACAGCCGTTCGAGACGAAATGCCGATGTCGGGACGAGATTGGGGACGTTGTTATTGAAGCCGTGTAGAGAGTAAGTAACCAGGGCGGACAGAGGTATAAAACGCCAGTGACACGAGTAAGTATACTCGCAAACGGTTTATCCGCGCCCATTGGGTTCGCTGTCTCTGCGCCGCAGCTTATCTCCTTCCGGGGTCCACTTGATTCCTCCTGCGCTAGCGAGGAGTTCGAGGGCAAGGTCAGTGCCGGAATGCTTGCGTCCCTGATGTGCCTCATACAGGCGAGACGGTACCGGCTGGATCACGGTCTGTGCGCACATGTTCAGCTTGTTAAATACCGTGCCCTCTACATTCTTCGTAGCAACATCGCCTCAAGCTAGAGAAAGCACTTTTTCTTGCAAAGTTCAATGACATGCGTGAAAAAAGAAATTGAGCGACATCACGAGAACTTGGGTTCTGCGTAGTTGATGCTGACTGTCCGACATCTTTACCACCCAAAAAAGACGAGGACAGGGGGAGGTACGATGACATGGGAGGTATAAATAATAAACTTGTTCTCTCATAGAAAGACGTAACAATATATAGCGAGTTATAGCATGCACAGACACAGTTACAGCCGTTAATCAGCCCAGTGGGACAGCCAGTTATCTAAATAGACACATTTCTGATTTATATAACCTAATATATGTGTCACTGACACAACCAACACCTTTCTTTCTATCGGAAGGAATGAAGGAGGTAGAGGAAGGAAACGTCGCAAGGTCAACCAGGCGAGCGTTTGGTTTGCTATTCTACACTGGGGGAAGGGGACTGAGGGGATTTCTAACATTATAAGCTTCTAATGGCTCTTGAGCTGTTTGATCTAGGCTTATGGCCAGAACACTTATCCCCTGAAAACATGGTTCACACGTGCCGTCTTGACAGTGAGAAGGCAGGAGCACCAAATCGCGTTTTTTAATATGAATCATATCTTTGCGTACCGCAAGCACCTTTGCAATCTATCTATCTATCTATCTATCTATCTATCTATCTATCTATCTATCTATCTATCTATCTATCTATCTATCTATCTATCTATCTATCTATCTATCTATCTATCTATCTATCTATCTATCTATCTATCTATCTATCTATCTATCTATCTATCTATCTATCTATCTATCTATCTATCTATCTATCTATCTATCTATCTATCTATCTAACTTCGTCAAACACTTCCCTCCAGACAGTCGCACCTGGCCTCCCACGGGGATGTGCTATTGGTATGCGGGTATGTGCCACAGGTGATTGACACTTAGCATCTACCGAAGAACGACAAGAGCACATATCTATCTTAAGACGTGAGTGTTTTGACTGACCTAACACCAGCAGCTTTGACCCGATAAATGCAAATTATTAATATTTGGGTCCCAGCAGGAATTGAACGAAAGCATTCTGCGTGGCAATCAAGCATTATACCACAGAGACATGGCAGGTTTCAGAACTAGTTTTCAATTAGACATTAATGTTCGTGAAGCGTCAACTGCGGTTGCAGTCCTGTGGCTATGCGTTTTCACACACACACACACACACACACACACACACACACACACACACACACACACACACACACACACACACACACACACACACACACACACACACACATATATATATATATATATATATATATATATATATATATATATATATATATATATATATATATATATATATATATATATATATATATATATAGACTACCGCCGTCACGTCGGGTTAACGAAAATTGTACTTAAGTGTCATGCGCCGAGGTTGCTTTATGGACCAATGTCGAAGGCTACTAACCTTGTGGGCACCAGCACTTCAATCAGCTTATCTCTTCTGGTGTTGCTGATACTCATGTTCCAGTTAGAACCGATGGGAAAGTGCATACAACTGGTTATATAAACATTTGCAACTTTTCAGCCCCGCCGAGGTGGTCTAGTGGCTAAGGTACTCGGGTGCCGAACCACAGGTCGCGGGATCGAATTCCGGCGGCGGCGGCTGCATTTTTGATGGAGTCGAAAGTGTTGCAGGCCCGTGTGCTCATGTCGAAGAACCCCAGGTGGTCGACATTTCCGGAGCCCTCCACTACGGGGTCCCTCATAATCATATGGTGGTTTTGGAACGTTAAACCACACATGTCTATTTAATCAAGCAACTTTTCAACATATATGTGTGCGTGTAACATTTGTACATGTATTTAACGTCACTTCATGAGGTGTCGCTGAATAAAAAAATTACAACACGGTCACCTTCCCTCCACATGCCTCGCATAACGTCGATTTCTAAGGTGCGTAGGATCTGTCGAATTTCGTGGATGTGCTTCGGTGCCACTGTATTGGTCTGTTTGCTGTCTTTTATACGTATCGTACAGTGCTACGGTTGACGCATATACTATGCTTAGACCACATTGGAATTCGGTTCGGCTTAGGTTGGCGCATTCGACGTTTCTTGAAGTTGTTAACTGCACGTCACCATTACACACAGTCACAAAAGGAAATCATTCGTTAAACAGCCGAACAAGACGGCGCTTATAAGTGGAGTGTAAAACAGTTTATAGAGCTGTTGTCTTTTTTTTTTCCACGGAGCGCTGTAACCAGCACGGATGCTTCGAACTGGCTTGGTGAACCGAATGGCCCGAGAGTACACAGAACAGCCAGACAGGGCAGTGCAGTAGGCCGCGGCACCTTCCGCATTTTAGTGCTTGCTACCTTGGGTAACCTAAGGGTGGCGGCCTCGCCAGGAGAGAGAGAGAACCTCCTCCTCTCTCTTTCTACCAGCAGACGGATTGAAGACGCCGCGCGCGTCTCGCATGCAATCCAAGCAGCCAGCGAGGCGCGCTTGCTCGCTCGCGTTCCACGCAGTCGGCATTCCGGAGCTGCCGCTACGATTATATAGGAAGCCAGAGAGCAACGGCGGGTTTCTGCCCAACCTGTCTCCGCTTGCAGTTGCCGCCTGACGTCTTGACGATTGAGCGAATTTCACAACAGCCGTCGTCGCCACGCCACGTCTTGGACATGCGAGCGCTCCCAGTCGGACTCCACCGGTCGCCGCTGCCGGCTTTGGCCATGCAAGCAGTTCGGAGACGCATTCGGCTGGCTATGCCTCCACTGCGCGACTCAGAGAATATATCTTTTTCTTTGTTTAGTGTCGTGGACATTTTCGCCTCGAGGAAGAGAGTGGCGTTGTGGACGAGCAGGAGTCTTAACGTCCACCATAATGTGAACTGAGCGGCCTGCTGGTCCTTCTACTTGCCACTCTATTTTTCTTCGTAGATTCGCTTTTTTTTTCCTTGCCAGTTCTCTGGAGGAATCCGCGGCATCTTGAGGGTTCAACGCTTCGTTGGATCGGCTGGCACGCGACCGTGCGCGAGGATAACTTGTCCGCTCACGGAAATGTTAGCGCGCGCGCGCCGGTGGTGCGTTGTCAACCATCCAACTCCAGAGTCTCGTTGTGAAACCTTGAGGTGCTTAAGTACCATAAAGACATAGCGCTCTCCCAGAAAGGTGTAGCGTAATTTGAAAGTTCAGGGTGCAAGGTGTCGAATGCCACCCCCGTATGACAAGAGTTTAAATGGCGATACCTATACGTGGACAGACTAGGGTTGGATACGCAGCGAGTGAGAGTGGGACCGTTGTAAGTAATGCGCTGGGGTCCCTACCCCAGCAGGTTTACTTGAACCACATAGGCCAAACCACGTGGGGCATGGTCTCTTACCATACGCATTCAAATCAGAAGGCATGGATCGAGACACAATTTCCGTTCTTCCTCTCCTTCTATATGTCGATTGTACTGAAACTACCTCTTCTTACCTGCTCTCTCAAGCTTTCTCCTCCTACCCTGAGCTAACGTGCTCTTGCACTGACTGCGGGGTCGGCGAACCTTTCACCAAGTGACGACACTCTGCGATTGTGTCTTATTACGTCACGATTTGTTACATAATGGTATAATAAGATGATGATGCTTTCCGCATCACTTAGTGTGAACGCCGCCAACACTGACGGCCACTTTTCGCGTTTTATATGGCTTCTAAGAAGACCTTCGCCTGACGGACCGCAAAATGACCACTTGGTATACCACGAGATATTTCTGTACGAGCGCAGCGCACAGAGACATCGAGTGTCAAAGAGCTATGATGACCATTGGCGAATGAGCGAGCGTGGAAAAGAGGAGTGACAGCTCAGCCTGACAGCCACAGCAGTCATTTGCAAGACAGAAAATAGAAACAGAAGTGCAGGAATAAAATCAAGTGGTGAGAGGTGGGTCACGCCTCTAGAAGGGCAACGTAGGGTGTTCTTAGACCCCACGACCATTGGCCAAGGTGGCTGGAATACTCGAACGTTGCGTCAGTAAACATTTTCACCGCATCCTCGCTTCAGGCACCTTCCCCGTCACAATCGTGCTATTTAACCACTGGTGTGCATTTACGTTCGCGATCACCCATTGTGGTTATGTTTCACGGGTCTTGTTAAAGGTGTGGCATCGACCCCAATCGAGGTTTGGATTTATGCAAGAGTGTTTTTCACCCGTTCGCGCAACCTATTATCTACAATTGCTTTTTTTGTTGGTGCTTGTCCATACAGATCAGTTCTCTTTGATGTGCCTCAAAAAAAGGCCATTGCGTGCGAATGACTTCGTCTTTCCACGCTTCGATGGAAAATAAATAGTACTCTCAAAAGTATACCACAACATCGCAGTATGTGCGTGCAACCTACAGTAATAAAAAAAAACATTAATTCCCAGATCATCCCATTGTCAGTCTCGGGGCTTTGCCAATCCATCAGAGGCCGCCAGCAGGGTTGATCACCTTGGACGCTCGGCTTGAACTTGCGAATCCGTCAAGCCTTGCGGGCTTCATCAAGTCATCCGTGGTCGCTCAAGTCATCTCGCCCTCGAAGACTGCGTTGAACTTGCTACTTATTAACGGCACAACCAACGTAATTGCAAATAGCTTCCCGTCATTCAGTGGCGCTGTTACGCTGTGCTCGGTTTTATTAACGGACTGTTTAAGGAATGGAGAAAAGATACACGAGGAGGAGGTGAGCGATGATGATGATGCTCAGGAGGAGGAAGATAAGAGAAGGAAGATGACGACGAACAACTACATCAACAACCGCAAACAACGATGGCCATAATAAAAGAGAATCACAACAACGTCAAGGACCTCTGTGCTCCCGGAACAACGCACGGGGACCTTGAAAAAAAAAGTACCCAACGGGCTTCTTAAGTCCCATCTGCGAGCTATTATTCCGTTTGGCTCGCTCGCGCCTTGTGATGAGCAATTACGGCGTGTGCATGTACGCCGCCCGCGGGGCACTGCTGCGGCGTCGTCGTTCTCTTCCGACTGCGGCGGCGGCGGCGTGGACACGAGAGGCGACGGGCTGCTGGTGTCGCTCTTCACTTCACACGTGACTGCGCGCGCGGTCACCGCAGTTCTTCACCTCCCAGCGTCATCCCCAACGCCACGTCCACATCGTCTCCTAAACTACACCTCTCGGTGTTCTCTCTTTCCGCGCCCCTTTCTTGGCTGCTTCACAGGCGTCACCAGCGCCACCTGCGTATCACTACTCGAAGGCGTGCGCTCGGCGCGTCCTGCCGAGAGAGGAGAGAATTTAAGAGGGCGAATCCCATTCTCAAGAAAATGAGAGCGTAATCAACTCCCTTACGGAGCGCGACCGCCGTTAATGGGGCGGCGGCCACCCTCCGTTTATGAAAAAGTTCGCCACCAGTTCCGCTACTCTGTTTCTTTATTTAGTAGTGCGTTTTTTTTTCCTTAACGGAAAGCATGCACATTTCGCGCGACTGCCACTTACGGTTTGGTTCGCTCACCGCGCCCTGAGGAGAGTAAGAAGTTCTTATATTCTTTGCTTTCTTTCTATCTTTTTTGCTCAAGCGTTTACTTTATTATGTAGCCAGGTCTCCACCGAGAGCTCGCTTATGGTTGTCTGTGTGTTTGTGAGTAAGTACGTGCGAGAAGGTAAAGCAGTTTGGGCAAGCTCGACGAACATGTACGACCAGAATATAAATGGCCGTTTATATGGCGGATATATACGTCGTTTAACTTTGGAATTCGGTTCGAGAGAAGATGCAACGCTCAAATAAACCAAGGCGTCCTTGCGAAGCACGATGTCATTGTCCTTCTTTTGTGTCTGCTGGTCTTAACGTGAGACCAATAGCACTGGTAATTCAAATTTGTACAAATTCTAGTATTTTTGAACTAACACATACCTACCACTCACTCTCTCAAAGGGACGGACAACAATTTTTTTATGTTGTCAGTTTTTCTTTGGTGTAACGGGAATCTTTATTCACAGAGGTGTCTATACTCCGCTTCATACAACAGGTAAACTATAGAAAGTAGCAAGACTTCTTTCAGTGGAAGCATTCACAACAAAAAAAAAAACAAAAAAACAGGTAATTGATTTTACCTCCCGCAGTGGGATCTTTTTCTTGTTTTTTGACCACGTAAAAATGAATATGTGTGATGTGTGTCGGTTGTTATGGAACCGAGTTTCCACAATAATAGTTCCAGTAGGGAGCAGTTGGAACCAATCGCGGAGGCCACGTTTAAAGCGACGTAATCCAAGCGCGAGACACGTGGAGTTACACGTTTTCCTGACAGAACTTCTCGCACAGCTTTTACAGCGTTGCAACTAGTGTGTCAAAAGTTATATGATAACGGAATGGTAACGCGGACAACGCCATGAAATACAAAAAGGGCTTCCTATAGAGTCACAAAAAATTTTTGGCAACTACGCACTTCTTCAGTAAGTTTCCTTCTAGCGCACGGGACAGACAGGACCAAATGAAGGCACACACACACACAGGGCGCTCTCATCCCTCGTGAGCTACGCACTTATAGTTGTGCAAAAGCTGCGAAAGCGGTGGAGCTGATGGCTTTATTCTGCAGCAGTCTTTCCTTTTCACCCTCGATTCTCTTTACAACTTTGTTGTGCTGTACTATACATGATGTAGTATAGCGGGTATACGTAGGCATAAATGTTTTTCTGGTAAAGGGAACCTCCTTGATTTCATGGGGTGGGGAGGTGGAAAAGGGGACACTCCTTTAAAAATGTCGTTTTCGCTATGTATGCCATGGCAAAAAAAAAAAATACGGAAGGGGGGGGGGGCAGGTCAGGTTTGCTACGCCCTGACTACGCCACTGTAGTATAGTACAGCAAAGGGCAGCATAAGGACTTGTTTTTTTTTAATTCCTCTTTTGTGTGTGTGTGTGTGTGGGGGGGGGGGGTTCGGCTTCCATGTTTGAGTTTTAGATGCGGAAGCATCTTATACTCGCGCCTTGTAGTGCGCCGTCCGCGCCGTCCGCACCGCTTCTCGAACATTCGACAGCTGACGCGCGCGCATGCGCCGTCGCGCCGTCGCCCACTCTTCCACCATCTGTGCATCCCTTCCTCCTCTACACACCGCGCGCGCTTCACTCCTCCACCATCTGTGCACCCTTCCTCCTCTACACACCGCGTTCGACATCTACAATTCTCCTGATTCTCCAGTGGACGCGCATGTGGCGTCGCGCTTCGAGAACATTCAACAGCTGACAGTGCATGCGCCGTCGAGCTGTATATATACTCAAGGTCGGCGCTCGCTCGCTCAGTTGCCGCTCGTCGGTTGGTTTGTACGGCGCGTCGACGTCCAAGGTCGCGGTGAAATGAATTCCAACGAATCCACAAACACAATGATCGACGTCCCTTCGACCAGCGCCGCCCTTTCGCATACGTGTGTACGTGTTCACTCATTTAACACCCCCTCCTACAACCACGTTAACCAATTTAGCCATCGACCCAAGTAAGTCGCAATTTAACACCCCATTTCACAACCACGTTAACCAATTTAGCCATCGACCCAAGTAAGTCGCACTTTAACACCCCGTTAACCAATTATATGCTCCGCATCCTCCTCAGTGTTCCCCCGAGGGAAGCTGCGGGCAATTTTTTCTATTTGTTCCTCCGTGGTTTATTCTCTTTCTTCCTCCAATTTCGCTCTTTTTCTTTCCATCTTCGCGCTCGTTCTCGCACCGTCTATCTTTTTTCTTTCTTTGATTTCTTTCGCTATATGTTTTTCTAAGTTTTTATGTCTCTTTCTTACTTTCTTTTGATGTCTCTATCGTTGTACTCGTTTTCTTGCTCATGATAGTTACTGCATTCTACGTCCCAACCATTGCACATGTTCAGGGTGCGAAGCAGAATATGAAGAAGAGGATGAAGATAGTGCGTGTCGGTTAGCGATGATGATGATGGCGATGATGATGATGAATATAGTTTTCTCGTGCCGTCCGACGAAAACCTTAACAGCTCACCTGTAAAAGGTTTTGAACATCGTGTGTCAAAGTAATAATTAACAGTTTCAGGGTTTCATCTTGGGGGGCACACTTTTACAAACGTCATTTTAAACAACCGCGATTATTTCGCGTGCAATGGTAATGCAATGTAACTATGCGAAACAAATTACGCAGCAATTTATCCAGTGCGTCCGTGGTGTCCCATACACTTGGCGATAGGTTGCGAACGAAGAAAAGTGTCGGACATTCATGATGTGATCGCGTGTTCGTGCTCCGAACGACGAACGCCACCATTCGGAATTACGCAGTGATAGCTCGAAAAAACATCTAGGGAAGAGTCTGAAGACTTAAGTGGCCGGCCGGAGCACTTATGGTGTCCTATAAGTATTCATTTAGGTGTCGACCAATCGAACTCGCATGTGGCAATCGTCGCCACGCTTCGCGCGAGTGTGGTGCGTCACGATCCCGTTCCATAGCCGCCAGATCCGCCGCACATGCCGTCCACGCCGTCTTCTATACGTGGGCCCATCGTTTTTTTTTGTTTCTTTTTCGTTTATCCGTTTCAGTCGTGACAAGTGCGTGAAGGACGTTTACTGCGCCGGCCACAGATTGTGTACGCTCCGTTTCTCAACGTGCGCGCCCGCGATGCCGGACTTGACCGCTCAGATTTCCGGATGCGAACGCTGCTCTCTTTTTTCTTCATTAGATTGCTCAGAGTGATTCATCTGATGGCTGGAGAATTGCGTCGCAGAGAGTTCGGTTCCTGTAGTGAGTCCATATATAGGCGTGCAGTAAGCGAAACACGAACAAGCTAAAACATTTGACGCGGGGAGCGTGATCACAGTCGAACTTCCTTCTCTACTTCATAGAAGGCAGAGAATAGATCGAAGAGGATTTATACAAAAAAATCGATGATTCGCCCTTTCTAAATAGTCTAGAAGTACTTGTAAGAACCTGCAGCAAAAAAACGCGAGATCGCGCATACCTTATAGCTATGGGAGATGAAGACATCTCCTACAAGGAAAAACCATTTTATGCGCCGAGTACATCTAACCCACAGCAATTCTGCACTTGGCCAACCTGTGGAAATACCGCAACTTACTGATAACACACGACCATAAAAATTAATGTCTGCGAGATTTACTCTCCGAACACCTTCGCATCTTGATACAAAACCATTCGTACCAGGCTTCAATGGAGCAAGGACGCGCATTTTACAGACTGCACTGCTGCAGGCTACTTTCGTTTACTAATGCGAGCACTATACTCAGCACTGTCATGCTTACACTGATGCCTCAACTACTCAGAAGGCTTCTTCCTATAGCCTCTATGTCCATTCTACAAAACAAATGCCATCTTAGCGGCTGCAGTGGAAGATATCTTCAACAAAAGCAGAACTTCATGACATCAAAGAAGCTGTCCTCTATACCTCGCGTTAAACGTCGAACCGATGAGTGGCCTTCACCGACTCCGAGGGAGCAATACAGGTCTTGTTCAGCCTCTTGAAGAAAATAAATCATTACCCGATTTTATTTGATGTAGATTACTTACGCCCCTCGGCTATAACCACAGGTCACTTTCTCACGCTTCATTGGATGCCCGCCCATTGCGGCATTCTATAGCCAACGAAAAAGTAGGTGAAGCGGCGCGCAAACGTCTTTGAAACCAAACTTGTAGGCGAACTTATCTCTCTAAATCTTATGCTTCCCAGCTGGCTAAGAGACTTGCTTCTGAAGAAAACGAGATGCTTTAGAACCTCCCGACGCACCATTATGCTTTCATGTGCTCTGTCGACCCACATCTAAGAACTAGACTTCCATCCTCAATTCCTCGACATCTGGAAACTGTACCACTGTCTTCGTCTGAACAGTGTTTATAGAAACATTTTACGGTCAAGCAGAAAGTCCGTACATCAATAAAGGGGGGTGGGGTCATAGGAACTGTCGAACATATATTGTTTCAGTATTGAGCGTATGCCGAAGAGTGTGCATTCTATGAACATTGCTTACGTTTGCTAACGCGAAGACCTTTTCGATTGACTACCTCTTAGGCCTTCTAACCTACCTTCCGCAACAGAGGCATGCGATGAAACTTCTACTCAGATATTTAGACAGTATCGGTCATCTCGACAAACTTGAGTGGTACATTGAAAGCACGTAATATGTCACTGTGTGAGCACACATCTCCGCCCGAGGAAAAAAAGAAGCAAACTCGAACTAGTATTCACTCCTTTCGTATGCTATTTAAGATTTTTATGTAACTGTTTTCTCTTTCTCTTACTGTCTTCTTTTGGTCCCCAATTTCCTATCCCACGCAGAACAGCAAGTCAGTGATTTGTACACGCCGACTAGATCTACTGCTTTTCAATAGAGAGTTCTCCGTTTTTGTTTTTTTTTGATTAAATAAACTTAGACAGAAAGATTCAAACAGGAGTATACCTACCTTACGACTCGCATAGATTCACACTCACGAAAAAAAAGTAACACTTAGCCTGTTCACCAGGACTTTATCAGAATATAAGTCAAACTTCCGAAAGTAAACATTCAGGGGGCTTACGAAAATTAGAGGTTCACCCTAACACTTGACGACATATTGAGCACTAAGAGACAAAAACATCAGAAAAAGGACAACACAGTGCGCTACTGTGTTGTCCTTCGTCTAATGTCCCTGTCTCTTAGCGCTCAAGATGTCGTCAAGTTCCGTTTACCAACACGCCCCAAAAATGGCAATCTTTCTAACACACCAGTGCACAGACTCGCACTAACTCTGCCTCACTCTAAATCGCAGTATGACAGATTTAGAAATGAAGTGCCCATAGGCTACAAAGCAACGTCAGCATCCTGCTAACGAGCCAAGATATTATTGAAAGCTGTGTATGGCCGCCTACTATATCGCAGAGGAACATTGACAGCCTATAAGTAAGTAGATTACACAGAACACAAAGCAATGCCGAGACTGAATGTTCACAGTAAAAGTGACACTGAATAGTAACAATGACCTGATTTAAATTGACGAAGAGGAAGAATGACATACTCGGCACCATTCTGTATAGCATCTGCGGCGGGGGGAAATTGGTGCGGCGAGTTGGCATGGAGACAAGGACAGACAGCGTTACACAAGCGAGTCAAACAGCTGCTTCACGTCTAAAAACTTGGCAGTAGAGCTGTGCGGATAGGGAAATTTCGGGTGGGAAGCGAATTATAATATTGACGTGCAAGTGCAAATCGAATATCTTTTTAACACTTCTGGAATATTTCTGGAATAGTTTTCAAAAAATTCGAAGTGGAAAAATTGCAAAAAAATTTTGAGGGAGATCATTCCTAAGCAATATTATGAAAGTGTTTTTTTTTATTTTGGGGCTAAATGTACAAGCACTGGTGTGTTGGTGTTTCATAGTTGTCGAACGAAGAATGAGTAAACACAGAGGCCGAATCGTATTTATGTATTTATGTCCATGATTTGTTGCAAACGAAGTGCTGCAAACAGCACTTCTTCATGTGGAAGGCAAAGATGCTATTTCCTCAGCCTTTCCTGCTCTTTCAACTTCTTTGGAACTCCAACTGATTTTTGTGCTTCATTCGAGTAGTCCAACTGGCACTGCAGAAAGCTTGAATGTTTTCCTTAATCAATACATATACTCACAACCACTGCAGCAAGGTGTGTGCACGTGATGACACGCGCATGCTATGGCGTTTCAGCCTCGAAAAATTAGTTTCCTTTTAAATGCGAAGCATTTCTTTGCGAACTTCGGCGACTTTGCGCGTATCTATCTATCTATCTATCTATCTATCTATCTATCTATCTATCTATCTATCTATCTATCTATCTATCTATCTATCTATCTATCTATCTATCTATCTATCTATCTATCTATCTATCTATCTATCTATCTATCTATCTATCTATCTATCTATCTATCTATCTATCTATCTATCTATCTAATCTATCTAGCCCCTTACGACTTCTAGCTCTCCTGGCCGTTTCGTTAGTGATATTGGTACCAAACTTCGTATGACCTAACATGACTGTATGAAGAATATATCTGACTAGTCATAACATGAAAATAATGCCATTAATGTCGTGAATTTCATATCATGGTCTGATGCTGTTGCAGTGGTTTTGTTCACACACATGTTGCAAAACTGGTATGGTATTACATGACTGCATGGCGAACACAAGCGGGAGACTCTAACATGAAAATTATGACATGCATGTCATGTAACAACATGACTACATGCCAAGCTCATGATGCTCTCGCGGGCGTTTCGCTAGCGTCACATATACCAAATTTGGTATTATGGTACGTGAATGAATGACGAAGGTATGTGACTGGTGCAAACATGATAATCATGCGATGCGTGTCATGTAACAACATGACTACATGCCATGCTCATGATGCACTGGCAGCCGTTTCGCTAGCTTCCTTTATACGAAATTAGGTATTACAGGACGTGAATGGATGACGAAGGTATGATACTGGTGCAAGCATGATAAACATGAGATGCGTCTCATGTAACAACATGACTACATGCTACGCTCATGATGCGCTCGCGGCCATTTCGATAGCTTCACGTATACCAAACTCGGTATTACGCGACGCGAACGGACGACACAGGTAAATGACACATCCAAACATGATAATCACGACATGCGTGTCATGTAACAACATGACTACATGTCCCACTCATGATGCCCTCACGGACATTTCGATAGCTTTACATATGCCAAATTTGGTATTACGTGACATCAATGGATGACGAAGGTATGTGACTGGTGCAAACATGATAATCATGAGATGCGTGTCATGTGAGGACATGCCTACATGTCACAGTCAAGGCGCCAATACTTTTCGACGTGACGCGGTGCGGGTGCTCATCGCCGTTCATTTTGTTGGGTCACGCAGGCGTTGCCACGCCAGGCACCGGTCCTGCCTTAATACTCGCAGGCGTGCGCTGCGCAGCTTTGACGCATGCGTGTTTCAGCGCGTCTGGCGTCCCTCCGTCACGAAAAGAAGGAGACGCAGTGTTGTCTGGGTAACGCATCGGGGTGAAATGCAGCATGTCGCAGTTCACGCCGGTTGCCGTCGGTCTTTGCCGACGGACGCTGGTCGGGCCGGTCGCGCCTGGCGTCAGACTATAGAGTGCTCGCGTTTTGCTAACGTAGCGTCGCTGCGACCAGCGTGCGCGCGCGTCAACGCAACATTGGAGTATATTGGGCCCTTCATGATGCGCTCGCGGCCGTTTTGCTAGTTCCACATGTACCAAATTTGGTGTTACGTGACGTCAATGCATGACGAAAGTATATGACTGGTGCAAACATGATAATCCTGGTACGCGTGTCATGTAAGAACACGACAACATACCACGCTCATAGCGTGCTCGCGGTAGTTTCGCTACCTCCACATATACTGAATTTGATATCACGTGACGTGAATAGATGACGAAGGTAAACGACACATCCAAACATGATAATCATGACACGGGAGTCATGTATGGTATCATTTATCTCCACCTCGTAATGTTGTGCTGATTTTAAAGTGATATATCAATATTTCTCATTCGTGCTTCGCATATCACCGATTCCGACTGTACGTGGGATCTGCCATTTTTTTTAAATATGTAAACAACACGTTTGGTGCAGCTTTGGCGTAGAATAGGAAAATGATAGCAGGATGTAGTGGGATTAGTTTTCCGGAGTGGTTTAGTGCCATTGGTGCAACTATCCCTGTAGCGTTTTCGGTATTGTGAAACTATACTTCCCTAATACGCGGAAAGGGGTTTGCTTTTTAGTGTTCCTTTCACCTAGTACGTTACACCTGCAAAATTTGATCCTGTTGGTGGACGTCGCTTTTTCACAGATTGTCGGTGGGTCTAGCAGGCTCCATTGCCCCATGTTCGCGGATACTCAGCAATATATGATCCCGTGGTTTGAACATCGCATGTATCTCTGTGCATGCAAAATATTAGAATCACGAGTAATAAGGACCTCGACTTACTCAGACTAACACATGTTTTATATACGATTCGTTTTACAGGTTATGATTTGTACTCGTATTCGTGTTCACTTACCTCGATTAGATGTTTTTTTTTTATTGACGCTCGACTTGGCGCACTCAAATTCAACAGTCTTGTCAATGGAGTAATTTATGAGGCCTCTGGAAACCTATCCACGACGTTCTGAGGCTTTCTGAGTTGACGTCTACACACCGATGTGTTTGTTTGTAAGCCGTTTATAACAATCCGCCAACTTAAACACCATTGATATATATGTATATATATATGAAATAATGTAAAGTAACAAAGAGGTCAGCCCATATAATGAAGTAAGCTCGCGTAAGACAGGACCAATTCAAGGTGAATTAGAGATGTTTTCGCCCTGCTTTGCACACAGAATAGACTGACGGTGACGATGGCGGTGTTGGTGATAACTGTGAGATGCGCTCTTGTACTCTTTAAAAAAAGCTGGTCATGTGACGAAATGAAATGGATATATTCCGTCGTTCATTTTTTTTTCTTTATAAAGCGAGCAGACAACTAGATCAAAGTTGCGAAGCGTCCATCTGTCCGTCCGTACATGCTTACGATCGTGTTCGAGAATTCAGACGGCGTGCGGGTAACACCGACGAGACGCGAGCCAAGGAAGCCGAGCGCAAGCGTCTTCCATGGCCCACCAACGTCCATAGGTCACCAACGATCCGCCACGTACGGCGACTATCCAGGAGACTGATAGTCTGTGAAAGAGGCACTCGTTGGCAAAGCGCGCTCAGCAGCCAATTGGAGAGTAGCGGCACTTCCGAGTGTAACGGCAGGGTAACGCCATCTAGGAAATAAGACGAGAAATGGCCATCCATTTTTTTTGCCTCCTTTGCTTTCTCCTCTTTTGTTCTCTCGGTTACGCGCGAATAGTCACAAGGTATGACTATAAGGAGCCTCGGCCCTAAAATTTCTGGAAATAAACGTCCGGAAACCATGATATGATTATGAGAGACGCCGTGGTGGCGGGCTCCAGAATTTTGGACTCTCTGGTGTTCTTTAACATGCACCGGCATCGCATAGTACACAGGAATCTACGATTTCTTCTCCATCAAAAAGTAACCGCGTGACCGGGATCGAAACTGCAACCTGCGGGACAACAGCCGTGCCCCTAACCACTGTGACCACCATGGCGGACCACTATATGGGTTAATGAAGTAAATAAAAACAATAAATTACCACATGAAACAGAAATTTACTTGCTCTAGCGCGTAACCACAAGGAAATCAAAAGGAATCGCTATGAAAAAAAAGCTCCTTAGCTGCTGAAGAATTCGCCCTGGCCCGGGTTCGAATCCGCGACCAGCTTTTATTCGGAGCGTTCGCTCTACCAATTGAGCTAACCAGGAAGCTAACAATTGGCTTACTTAAAATAAATATTTTCTTTATTTTCGTAGAGGGTGGTGAAGTGGGGAGAGAGGGGGCTGATGGGTAGAATCGAAACAGCGACCACTTCGGGAATGCGTCGGTCTCGTGTTGGATCTTCATACATGAAAAAATCTTTCGGCAACAAAGAAGTTTTTCTTTGGAGAAAACTTCATCCTACAAACGGGTGGTTATTTACTAGGGGCCAAGCTACTTATGGCGATAACTGGCTGGTTGTCGAGTGGTGTCGTGTGTCTGTCGTCGGTCGTTAATCATCCTCTGTACCCAGTAGCGTCTCCCTTCTCATACAATAGATGGCACTGTCCCATAAAAATGCATGAAAGTTGCACTTGGGTGACGATATACTAGATGGTGCTTTATGCATGCCAAATCTCGTCTGGTTTCCGAGAGGGAGCTGTTTTATAGACATGCCTGGGATAGACACAGGGTAGACACAGACGAAGGGGTAGACACAGTATGTAGTGCGTGTGGAGAGGAAGAAGAAACTGCCGAACACTTGATAATGTTCTGTAAAGGGCTTCACCCTATAGTTCAGGATGATGGCACAGAGTTTTTCAAAGCACTGGGGTTTAGGGACAGGGAGGGCAAAATAGACTTTAAGCGGGTAGGCTTAACTAGAAGGAGGTTATCTGATTGGTGGCTAAAGTCAAGGCACCAGTGAAAATTAAACCCTTCACTGCAAAGTACGAATCCCCAACCTCACTATTTAAAAGAAAAAAAAAGATAAATCTAATAGTTTGTTCACTAAGTATTACGGCTAGGTGGCGTTAGCCGCCGCCCGATTTAAAGGGTACAGCCACATCCACCCATCCATCCATCCATCTAGCTTACAATATGGTGGTTGAGTGAAGATGCGCTAGATGGTGCTAGCGTTGCAGCTGCTCTCCGATTGGCTGCTGCGTGGGCTGTGCGGGGCTCGCCGGCGCCAGTTATCTCTCATTCTCCTGGATCCTCACCGCACGAGTGCGCTTGTCGGATCGTGCTTCTTGGCGGACCATAGACGACGAGGGGCGCCTGGTGCGGAAGGCCGCTGCAGCTCGTGCTCGTCGGCAGCATCCCCATTCCCGAGGTGCGCACCCACAAACGTACGCACGGATGAACGAACGCACGGACGCTTCCTCCCCCCCCCCCCCTCATAATTATTCACTCAGTGGATATGCTTCAATTCTTGTTCTCTTTCTTGCCCATTCCACCTCCTTGCCGTATTACGTGAACATCATTCGCAAATGGCCTCATGTTGCATTGCTTGACACAGACGCATGTCCGCGCACAAATAAGCATTTACTGCATCTCCCATGTACGACTATACTTCTCAGCATATATATTATACTAATGCCTGCGGTATTCTCCTGGATTTCTCTTCCTTGCTTCCGCCACAGCCTCAATTATTTATCCTGCACGCGCGAATTGACGCGCCCTCTCGAGAACTTGCCGCGGTAAACAGACGCGCTTCAACGGCACCAAGGACCACTTATATATTTCTTGCCCTCGCAGCCAAAACGACCGCTTAGCTGGGCTCCAACCGAAAAATAACCGACAGTAGGTAATTCATCTTCGATGCTTCCCTCACGTTTCGCCAGTTCTATACGCCGAGCCCAGAGCTATTATGAGAATACGCACGTGAGGGACAATAGGTTACCTTCAGGTTGTACGTGTCATCCCACGCGCGCCAGCTGTGCGCATGGTCAAGAGGGGGCAGCATATTTTTTTTGTTTCTCTTTCTAATCACTACATTTTGAAATGAAGGCGCAAGTGGCCATATTTCTCAAACTCACGTGTTTATACGCGACGGCCAGCCGACGCGACGCGGCGAAGTATGCCTGCAGCTTTCGGGTAAACAAGGTCACCGAAGAATTAGAGGAAAAATGAACGAAATGAGAGAGGAATGCACGTACGTTTGAATGCATCCACGTAGTGATAGTGTGCGTGCGTGCGTGTGCGTGCGTGTGCGAATGTGTATGCACGTGTGGTTTGTGTAAATGTGGACAAAGGTGGTTTATGTTTGTGCACGTGAACGTGCGTGTGCTTACACATGTGAATGTGCGTGTGAGTGCGCTTGTATCCCAGTAAGCACGTATGTGTGAGAGTGCGTGTGTGTATTTGTGCGCGAGTTCAAGCGTGGCTTGATGCAAGTGTGTTTGTGTATGCGTGAGTAAGTTAGTGTGTCTGTCCGTGCGAGAATGCGAGCGTGAGGGTGTGTATTTGTGAGTAAGTTAGTGCATGTGTCCGTGCGAGTGTCTGTGTGTGTGTGTGTGTGTGTGAGTGAGCCTGTGAGTATGCGATTCGTTTTCGAGCATGAGTAGTTGATTGATGGATTGATTTATTGATTGATTGATATGTGGGGTTTAACATCCCAAAACAATCATATGGTGATGAGAGACGCCGTAGTGGAGGGCTCCGAAAGTTTTGACCACCTGGGGTTCTTTAACGTGCGCCCAAATCTGAACAGACGGGCCTACAACATTTCCGCCTCCATCGGAAATGCAGCCGCCGCAGCCGGGATTCGATCCCGCGACCTGCGGGTCAGCAGCCGAGTACCTTAGCCACTAGACCACCGCGGCGGGGCTTCATGAGTAGTGCTTTAGGCGGCGCGCATTTACTTTTTATTTGATCAAGAAACCGAAAGTGAAAGAAGTGGACGGAGTGTACGGAACGGACTGCGAACCAAGAATGCTAAGTGGTGCTTATGCACCCGCCGAGTGCGCACGTACACGTGCGCTGGCTGCGGTTTCGTTTCTTCTTTTTCGCTCTCATTAAGCAATTCAGCTGGCCCGCGGGTAAGAGCGAATAATTTCCGTGGCCACGCGATAGATTTCTGAGAGGCAATGCCTTGATGAACGCCTCCCGAGAGGGAGCACTTGGTGGCGACAACTGAGGGGCACGCGGAGGTAGATTGATGACTGAGCTCTTCATGGCTGTGGACAGACGTATATGTTAACGCGACAGCGTTGGAGAACTCGTGTCGCAGAAATTCCGCCGTCGGCGTCGGCACGGTTGGTTGTGAGAGAAAAATTGTCCATGAGCGAGAGATCGAAAAAGAAGCAAATAAATAAAGAATAAAAGTGTCCATCCCGTTGAGGATAGTACCAGGACCATTCGCGTGGCAAGCAGGTGTCCTACCACAAGCCACGATGTTCCTTGCGGCTGCTTCAGGAAAAAACACTTCATAAATATCACGTAGTGAAAGGAGTTTTCTTAACGCATTTTGTTCGACAGGTGTCACGACGAAAACGAGCCCATTCGGCGATTTGTAGGCGCATTTGGAAGGCCATCAAACTACGTCGAAAAAGGCTGGGATAAGGCAGGCATCGCCACTGAAAAAACACAGGAACTTTCAAACAGCTCCAAAAATGGACACCTATGTCCATCTAGCGGAAAACATATCATGCCTTTCCAGGGGCGTTGATCAACGTGTACGTGTGCGTGCGTGTGTGTGACGAAAGAGATTAATAAGTATGCACATAGCGATTGAAGGGCGCACTAGGGGCCGAATTTCACTATCGTGTCTAACTCTTAAAGGCGAAGCTTAAGGGTCCCCCAATTTTTAGACGTAGTTTTCCGCGTCAAGTGACAAACCTAACGCATAGTGCCCGATACGATGAACGCTTGACGAACTTAAGAGATTACTTATTTGTATATAACACATTCTTTGGAGCATTCCTGCTTTTTTTTCCGTTATCAAGAAAAAAGAGGGAATGCTATGGAAGTAACAAATCATGCTGCCCTGGTTTGGTGTGGTGGGAGAGTGCTTTTTTAATGGAAATGTGACCATTTTCTCGTGGAAACATAAACGTATGCGGATAAAACTACTTTCTCGAAGTACTATCTAATTATTACTATTTCTGGTTATCATTCAAAAACACTGCAAAACTTGCCGGCCCTATCTTGGAGTGCCCTCAACATAAACAAGTTCCATGCCATACGAGCAGAACTTAAACGAAAAGCATTGCTCCGGTTTGGTTAACATTTCCGCAACATAAATGTTACATTGGGCAATAAAAAAAATAGTATACGGTTTCTGTGACCAAGCATAGATTGAAATGATTAAATGTAAATATGTCTAGCTATTGGTCGAAGACCAATGGCATGATAAAAAGTGGGCGCGCAGAAAAAAAATGCACATGTGCAAAGACCTAATGGAGTTTAAAAAAAATAAAAGTGAAGATTCGGGTTCAGACAGTCAATCTCAAACTCCTGAAGTCTTAAAAAAAGCCTCGATGATCTTCCCCGTAGCCTGAAATGTGTGCTTTAAAAGCACCTCTGTATCGGTCAGCAACGGCTCTCATTCGCATTCCTTGCAGTGTGGAGATCATATTCCCGTTGTCTTCCCAACAAAGCTCTGTCATCTATTGGGCGATTATTCGAAAACCTTCTCGTCTCGTCAACGTATAACTTCCCAGATAAAAAGGAGATGCCGACAATTCCCACAGTAGGTTAACCGTTCCCGGTGTTTAGAAATGGTTCTGTTATCCTTAGGCTGCACCACCTCTATTTATAATAATAATAATAATAATAATAATAATAATAATAATAATAATAATAATAATAATAATAATAATAATAATAATAATAATAATAATAATAATAATAATAATAATAATAAGCCAAACATAACGAATACATAAATCCAATATATATATTTCCCAACAGTTTCGGGAGGAGTCCTCCCTTGGTCAGGGGAGTATAACTCATCCCGTAACAAAGGAAGGACCCCTCCCGAAATTGTTGGGAAATAAATATATTTATCCTTGTTGACAACGCTCCCGTTGTGCCATATCCCATACGTTCACGAAGACAAGACTAACTTGCCCATTGACTTATTACTCCTAGTATATATATATATATATATATATATATATATATATATATATATATATATATATATATATATATATATATATATATATATATATATTTATATATATATATATATATATATATATATGGAGGAAGGCAAATAATCCAAAAAGGAGCATATCTGTCTGAGCATGGATGCAGGCTATCAGAGATATAAGTAAAAAAAAAATATACACTAACATTTAAATCACTTTATTTCAATTATGTCGTCAAGTACCGCAGAGCAGACGTCCCTGTGACTGTAACCTAATTTAATGCTGCCAAACGATAAAATTAACGCCACATTTAATTCTAATCCTAATTTTTCAAGGGAGCTACCAGGTATCATTTCCGCTGATAACAATATCGGTGACAAAATAAAAAAAAGATTATCTACTGTTTCCATTTATTCGCAAACCTGACATAACGGTGACGCCTTTAGACTAGCTTTATGTAAATAATAATTTTGTTGTGAAATTGTACAACGCAATCTGGTATAAGTATCTTCCAATTGCCGTGTTGCGCACCACTGTCTATTCCAGCAGCATCTTAGATGTGCAAAATATCCAAGTTTATCCAATGAGAAGGAGTTCGTTTCAATATGCAAACAAAGGTTTCTAAACCTTATTGTTGTCGCGTAAGCTGTATCAGGGAAAATTGGAAAAAGGGGACCGCTAAGAGATACTGTGGCTACTGCATCCACCATCTCATTGAGATATATGCCATGGTGGCGTGGTACCCATAACAACGGAAGTTTTTGCAAGTTTGTCAGTATGAGTTGTCGAAACGTATGCGTAAGTGTTAAGTTGGTTCCCGAAGAAAGAGCAGCACATACTGAAAAAGAATCAGTAATTATGACTGCTTCTGATTCACCCGACGGAAGTTTTTTACGACTGCTTTTGATTCGTCCGAAGGAG
Source organism: Rhipicephalus microplus (assembly GCF_043290135.1). Taxonomy (NCBI): domain Eukaryota; kingdom Metazoa; phylum Arthropoda; class Arachnida; order Ixodida; family Ixodidae; genus Rhipicephalus; species Rhipicephalus microplus. Next base: position 51,752,856 of record NC_134702.1, read on the forward strand.
ATTTTCGCAGTGCCACTACAACAGAAAATAATTCTGCTATGAATATTGGTGTGCAATCCGGAAGCCTAGCCTAAAAGAACCAGTCAAGGGAACGCGAGAAGACGCCTACCCAAGCCTTTTCATTTCATACGGATGCATTAGTCGCAATTAGGTTGTTCATGTTCACGTGTGCCAAGTAATCCTGTAACAGATAATTTAAATATTGGAATGGCATTTGCTTCGCGTTAGAGGGGTAAATATTCTCAAATTCTATTCAACGGTCTAAATTAAAGTTACTTGTTGAGGAAATATGTATGAATCTGACGTCCAGTGGTTCCAACAGCGCTTGAACAAATGCGATTTGTGAGGAGTGGAATCGCGACCACTGAGTTTCAAAAAAAAAAAAAAAGCTTATCTCTTTAATTAACGCATAAAACTATTCTCTCTGAGAGAAAGTGTATAGTTTTAAAATGTTTGGATAGTAAGTATTTTGAATCTACTTAACAATGAAAAGAGACGCGATTCCACGTAGAGCACGTTGTTAGCAACAAGCTTGGCCAGTCCAAGGCAAAATCGTAAAGCTACCCTTTCTAACAGTATTATCAGTCTCATTTTATAAGTCGCACTCCCAGAAAATAACCCAGAGCCGAATCCCATGATAGGACGCATGTATATTTTATAGATCATTACCAATGTATTTCTTCGTAACCCCGTTTTTCTATTGCTGAGCTTGCGTAACCACCCCATGGCTTATGATGCCTTGGACCCAATTTGGTCGATGTGACTTTTCCAATTTAACGAATATATGATGCCTAAGTATTTGAGTGAATCCACCAGAGGAATAATCTCTGTGCCATACATCAGGGAGATGTTGACAGGATCCTTGAGCGAGAATGCTAGACGCGCGCTTTTGTTTACGTTTGAGGGCATTTGAATCTTTTCAATCCATTCCTCTATTATGTTTAGGTAATTCTGTAATGTCTGATAAAGTAATTGCAGACCCACTATTTGTCGCAAAGAAGGCAATGTCATCTGCATACACATATAAATGAGTATCGCTATGTGTAGGAATCAAGCTGAGGAAGATGTTAAACAACACCGGTAAGAGTACCCCCTTTGGTACGCCACGGTAGTGCTGATATCTGTGGGAAAAACAACCCCTGTGAGAGCAATAAAAGTCTCTCTCCTTTAAAAACTCTGCTACCCTTGCTGTCATGTAGTTTGGTAAGCGATACATTTCCATCTGCTGTATTAGTATTTCATGCTTCACTTTGTCGTACGCCTTGGCCAGATACAGGGTGACTAATGCACAATATTCTCTTCTATACGCCGAGCCAACTGAATATGACTATCTAAATCTATGTGCACACTCCAGATATAACATCTCGATCTAAAACCAATTTCGCTAGGGTTCAATATTGTCTTTCCTCAATGTATTTCATTATACGTGCATTGAAAACTCTTTCAATTAGTTTAACCAAATTAGATGTAATAAAAATTAGCCTTACATTGTCAAGGGTAAACCCAAGTCCCTGTTTTTTTAAGTATAGGAATTATTTTGGAAATTTTTCAATCTACGGGTATTCAAGAGTTTTTCAAAGAGTAATTAACCATTTTACAGAGTTCCTGTGGGGAAATGTCGTACAGTATTTTTTTAATTGCTGAGGTTACCCTATCTGATCCAGGTGCAGCCGCAGGTACGTGTCTCACTATATCCGCTAGTTACGCTAATGTGACATCATTGAACTCCTCCCCTGCAATTGGCTTTACTATGCGTTTTGGCATTATTGGTCTGAATCTATCTCCTAATCCTTTAGCAACATTTTCTAATAATTCGGTGAGTTCGCGAGGCGATAGAATTGAAGAATCAATATTGTCTGATGGCGTTATCATTTTCTGCAGTACGAAAATCTAAGAAGTGCTTTTGTATTGTTTGATTTTGAAAGATAGCTGGATTCGTTAATGTCATAGCCATCTTTTGCTTTGCGTGCTGTACGTTTAAATTCTGCTGCCATGTTTTTATAGACGCACCAGTTTTTTTGGGGAATTGGCTGTGAATAAGTTGCTTTCACATCATTTTTCGTTTTCTATACCCCCTTATACATTCAGCGTTCCTCCATGGGCTAAACGATCCTCTTCTGCCTGAGGTTATTGTAAAAGTTGACATTTTATTGCTCTTTTCAATACCGCACACAGACTCATAGCCCGAATGTCTTCCTGCATGTCCTTGCGAAAAATCAAAGTATACTTGAAGTATTTTTGTAATTGGTCATAATTTACAAATAAGCCAACTTTGTCAGTTAAAAATATTCTAGGAAAGTCAACATCCAAACTGATAGGAAGGTGGTCACTGTTTGTTGCGCAATCTAAAGTTTTCCACGAAGACATTCTTAGTGGGGAGCGGGAGAAAGTCAGATCTGTAGCTGACTTAGACTGTCGTGTAACAAATGTAACAGTGGGGAAATTCACAAAAGATAATTTATTATCAACAGTTCATTCCCACAAGCGCATTCCACTTACATCAATCTTGAAACACCAAGACATATGGAGTGAATTGAAGTCACCAGTTAATATTACATTCTTCCTGCAGGAAGCTAACATCACATCTAAGCATCTTGTGCCCTGTACTCCTGCCGGAAAATATGCTTTAACAAAAGAGAAAGGGGAGCAGCCTGGCAGAGTGATGTCTAGTACCATAATTTAATAGTTAGTATCCATACACAGGTAGTTAATCTTCGCTCTATGACTGAATTAAGTTTATATAAAAAACGGCAAGTCAACCACCTCTGCTAGGTCTATGTAAACAAAATAAGCGGTAACTTTTTCGGTAAAATTTTTGTCTATTTGTAAGTCAGTTTTCTTGTAAAGGAATAATATCTGGGGAAGTTTGCGAAGAAATGTATAATACATCTGTGATAGCCGACCCTACTGATCGACAATGCCACAATAATACTTTTAGGAAGCCTATTTTGATACAATAAATCAGTCGCGGAGACTGCTTGATCCAAGAGATCTTTCTTAAAAAAGTCTTTTTTGGAGAGGTTCTCAAAGAAGTCTTTATTTGAGAACCTCTTGGGAACATTTCTAGATTTTAATCTCTGTGAAGGCTTTTTCGAGAGGGGAGATCTGGCATGATTCAAGGAATTTAGAGATTTCGCGTCCATATCTGTGAGCTCGTCACAATCATCTGATGTAAGTTCTGGATCTGCCCGCATTATCTGTTTAGAAGGACCTGCTTGAGGAGATACACATCGTGTAGGATATTTCGGGCTTTCAGTCGTTGCACTCCTCGAAACCACTTAATTCTGAGGAGTCTGATTTTTCATAGACAATGAAGGAAGGATTTGGGTCAACTGAGATGTTAACGTTTCTGCCACGACTCCAATAATATTGTGGGCAAGACGCTCTATTGCCTGTTCCGTTGCCTTCTCTGTGGCCTCTGCTATAGATTTTGCTAATGATGCATCTGTAGCACCGGTATGTCACGCTGCTACACTTGCATATCCTCTCGAGCATTCTTGTATTTTCGTCACAGCTTCCCTCCGGGAGCAACACCTGCGTTCCACAATTTCCAATAGTCTACTTTCTCATTCTTTTGCCTCGACAATCTATAGAGTCTGCAGGACGCGCTTCATGACATAAACATCACTTCGCTTCCGCAGTTTCACTTACTGCTGTCATCATTTTCTCCGCATATTCGACATCTAGCAATTGACCTGCACCCTTTTGCTCTGTGGCCATATTTTTAACAATTCAAGCATTGTAGTGGCTTAGGGGATAGAGGCTCTACCTTATAGATAAGAGGCGAAGTCTTCATTTCATATGGCCTTATCGCTCCCACAAAGGTTACTATCACTGACTCGGTAGGTTATTTTTTGTTGTAAACCAGGTGCGTGCACCTGTATACTGACACTGCACCTGCTACCGAAAATAACTCCAGAATTTCCGCAGGGGTCAGGCTTGTATCTACACCGCAGGCTTTCGAACATGCAAGACGTGCTGAAATAAACGGGCTCACCGGATGCGCTGCAAACTCGGAACAATTGAGAAGCTCTCGGACGCACTCTTGATCGCCAGAACCGCACAAAATACCAGCACTACCAAAATGCCGGACCTTGGTGATATTTTAAAAGTGTGATGTGGCTTTGCGAAGCTCCATTTGAATCACCTTCGGATTCTTCATCGGTATTGCACCTTCATTGATCGGCACCAGAGCCACGGGGACGTTGATAACCCCACTGCATAGAAAAAAATCAATCGGCCAATTTTCGGCCGAGCGTGCATTCAAAGAATGTGCAGTTTTATCTTGATCATCGTTAACGAGCACCACACAATAATCTACAATTTACATGTGCCTTAATTTATAAGAAAACGTTGCCGAATGAAATACAGCATACCCATTGCTCAACACAACTTGTAAACTTGATGTCGTTTATGTTAAGGGTAAACATTTTCCATTCAGGTGGGATTAAGAGAGAGTTGCTGCAGCATGCACACTGCCGTAGTGATTGTGATCACAGATGTTAACGCGATCGCCTGATCGCCATCGCAATCCGCAACCTTAAACGGCTGGAGAAGATAACACCTTTTCATGCCCATAATCAATTTCTCTACCACAGTCTTCTCCCATCGCTTTTCACTTTCAAAACACAGGAAAAAAACGGGTATCTTTCTTTTTTTTTCTTCTTTGCCCCTTTACCAGACTCAGTATGCGGAGTGTACGCTAGCTGAACGGGCACGAAAGATCGTTCGTGCAACTCCCCGCAAAGAAGCTCTGAAAACGTACGACAAAATGCTTTCCAGCATCAGTTGCGTTCGCTTTCTTGACAGCGTAACTCCTCACTTCTCTTGTTCGTGCAGGAAATGGGCGTGCCTTCTTCATCTACTTTCGGGAATCCACGAATCGCAGCGAAAAATAGAACGAAGACTCACGTGCACTCACTGCACACATGCCCGCACGCCAATGACCGCTCAACGCTCCCTCCCCGGGACGGTTCGGACAATGAGCTGTTTGAAAAAATAAAGTCGCGCTTTCTTTCTCCTATCCTCTCCGCATTCTTCTCCGCTACCCTTTCTGAAGCGGGTACTCACGCTTCCCCACGCCACACATATATACGTGCAACTACTGACGCAAATTCCCAAGCGTTCTTGAAAGATACGAAGGAGAAAAAGAGAGCAAAAACGGTTTCGTGCCTTCGGAACGACATCGCTTCACTTTTCCTTTCGGTCGCCACAATTCGCGGAGCGGGTTGGCGCGGTGTGTTTTTCTCGGTTCAGTGACGCAAGCCGAGCGTACACTCCCACTCCTTCCTCGAAGACTTTCTCTTCCTTACAGCGCCGACCCTGACCGCAGCTTGAAACGACGCACCCGGCTCAATCAGCCGATTCCCGCCAACGCTTGTCGGAACACTGACCACCGTATTGTCCTGTAATTGCCCGCTCTTATGGGACGACGTTGTCGTTTGATTACTACCTTAGAACGGGCGGGGAAATGAGTACCCTAAAATGAACAGCAGTCTATAGTCCCTAGAAAGAAAGAAAGAAAGAAAGAAAGAAAGAAAGAAAGAAAGAAAGAAAGAAAGAAAGAAAGAAATAAACAAAGAAAGAAAGAAAGAAAGAAAGAAAGAAAGAAAGAAAGAAAGAAAGAAAGAAAGAAAGAAAGAAAGAAAGAAAGAAAGAAAGAAAGAAAGATTCCGCGGATATCAGACACGCGTGTTATTGTGTGAGGGTGGGGTTAGGCCGTCAACCTGTGGTTTGCAGGCTGAGTTTATTTTTACGTCCTCTGTGACCTCGTGGCTTTCCTAGAAGAACAACAACCCTCCTGAAAGAACTGATGCGTCGGAATTCGTTTGAAATTTTTTCGACAATTGCATTATAGGGGAAGGAATACGGTGATAACAACGTGTCAGGCGAGTATGCCAGAGTCCGGTGAAAAGTCAGTTACTGCGCTTGCGGCACACCCAAGATGAAAAAAAAAAGAAAAAAAGGGAGCTACTGAGGTGAAAAAGAATGTGATTGCACTGCTTACTGCAAAACAAAAAATGGCAGCATATCCATGGGGTGAATGATGGAGAGTGGGGCGGAGCATCCGTCCATCCATTCGTTCTTGCTTCCGCGTCCTTCCATGCGTTCGTCTGTGTGACCGTCTGTGCGTCCACACGTCCATCAGTGCGTCCGTCCCTGCGTTCGTCCATGCATTAGGCCCTGCGTCCGTGCATGCGCCCATCCGTCTGTGCAGCCATCCGTGCGTCCGTCCATGCATCTGTCTGTGTGTCCGTTCGTCCATCTAGTCAACACTCCAAGTACCACCATCTCGCAACTTTTCATCATATATTCCGCATGTAGAAGCACCGCCATCCAGTGGACATTCCAAAATATTAAAGGAGAGGTGGCACACGCACACTTTCTTATGGCTTGCGCTTCGTGTCTCCTTCCCATCTTTAGCGACCTCGAGTTCATGGTATATACTGCTAGTTCACTGTATTCATGGCACTGTGGCCCAACGCTCGCTAAACCTTTCTAAAACCAAGGAGGTTACGCCCAGCGAGTATAACGTAGCAACCCTTTCTTGTCAGATAGTGCTCAATGTACATGCCAATGGCTGCTAATGGGGAATGAGAGACAGGAGAATTCGGCCTTTAGTTAACGCGCACACTGCGAATTTTTTATTGTTCAACAACGCACAGGACAAATCAACCACCGGCACCACCTTGCAGGTCAAAGTGTAAGACATGTTACGCACTACTACGAGAGACGAACGGATGCCGTTTTAAATAGCTTCGTCCCTAATAGAACGAAGTAAACAGAAGAAAAGTCTCAGTGGTGTATTCTCACGATGTCAGCGAATGTTTCTTTAGTTTCAGAAGTTATTATTATTATTATTATTATTATTATTATTATTATTATTATTATTATTATTATTATTATTATTATTAGTATTATTATTATTATATGATTTGAGTACATAGAAAACGAGAAGAGAGAAGAAATAGGAAGGGAATAAAATGAACAATTGCCACCTATAGGAGCAGAACGCCTGCTTGCTCCTTCGGGAAGGGGAGGCATAGTGGAAATTAAAAAAAAGAAGAGGAAAAAACACACGCACGAAAATAAAAATAAATTTTCACATGAAAAATGTGCATGAACGCAACGCCAAGTCTGTTTTTGTTGAGAAAGTTAAAAGGGCTCTATGAGCCTTGTCACTCCTAGAATCACATCCTCCTGGGAACAAGAAATCATCAAGGGTCGTGCACCTAAGTCCAATCAGTCCATAGTCTTTTTTGAGTAGTGCTGGCTGTACAGCGAATTCGGGGAACTCTAAAATGATGTGTTTGAGTGTCTCACAGGAAGCACACGATGAACATATAGGACTGTCAGTACGTCCTTGAAGGTATAATCGCTCGCGCTCTGACACAAAACTAACTCTTAGCTTGCATAACAGGGCTCTGTCACGACTACTCAATCCACGACGACGAATGCCAGAAAAAAACCATCCGCTTGCGACACGCTGATCGGGATGCTGCTTCAGAAGACATCAGCAAACGAGCTTTCTCAAACCGGCATGAAATTTTTAGGCAGTCACACCCTTTGTGGGCAGAAGTTAAAGAGAGGTGATCCCGACCGCTTCATTCCCAGGAATACCAACATGTGAAGGTACCCACTGGCAAATTAGGGACATCTCACGAATGATGAGCTTTGTGGCCGATTTAACGATGCTGCATATTGTTGGGCCAATGGATGATGATGATGAAAACTTTATTACTCCCAAAAAAGGGGACTGGCTGAGAGGTCGGTTACGCAGCTTAGAGGAGGTCAGCGGCGATCCCTTGGGACACCGCGTGCGGCCTCCAATGCGCGTAAGATTACCTGGCGTTGCTGTGCGGAGTCACTGATATGCAGAAGGGACTCCCATGTATCTTCTGTGTGAGAAGCGTCAGCGTACCGTGGGCACGTCCATGCCATGTGTATGAGGGTGGCTGATTGTGAGAAGTATTTACAGTGTGGTGTCACGAGGCGTGGGTATACCTTGCTGTAAAGCCAGGGGTTGGGAAAGACACCTGTCTGAAGCTCGTCTTTCCTCAACAATCTGCTAAGGACAGCACGAGAATCCGTAGATATGACAACTTTCGATTCTTCTAATCCTTCTGGTGCACATTTGAGTGCAATATTAATTGCAGCTAGTTATGCAGTCGCTGAAGAGGATGGAAGCGGTATACGAGACACTCTTTAGAGGTTATAGTAGAGGGAAAAAGAAAGCTGCGGAGCCACCATGGCCCGTCATTGCATACAGATGCGTCGGTAAAAACTTGAAAGTCACCGTCAAAACTTTTAAATAGGTGCGACAGGGACAATTCAAATAGTGCTGAAACTAGAATTTCAGACTTTCTCAGTATTGCGGGAATGGAAAGATAAATATGGAATATGCACTTGTTGCACTCTTTTGGAGTAGTGAAAGAAGTAGGATCTAACAATCTGCCCTTGATTCTGGTAAACAATGCCGCCATTTTCACCATGCGAGATTTGGCACTGAGAGAGGTGATTAATAGGTACATTACAATCTGGAGCTCCGTACATGCGCTCGATATGGTGCAGCTCTCTCTCGTCAGCGATGCAGCCTCAGGGGTACCTGGTGCGCATCGGTGAGTAGAGGAACAGATTGCGCATCGCGAGGTAAGCGAAGTATTATTCGGAGGAACCAACGATGGTCCATTCCAGTTGAGACATTATACTTGGCGGCACATTCAAAATAGGCAAAGCGTACATCAAGCCAGAGAGCACAACTTATTGATACACCTGTAGTGCTGTCGTCTGGTCACAGCCAGCGCCCCTAGCGGTCAAGGCGGCCACATATCTTAGAGGCGACTGTGATTTCCGCCTCGCGTAGATAATGACAGGGTGTCAAGACAGGCAGTCATCGATTATTACCCCCAGGTAGCTTGTACCCGCGCAATTGGTGTATTTCTAATGTACAGCTGGCTCATGCTTCTTCGAGCAGGCTGCCTTAGATGATGAGCAATGGCGGCTGATTTTGCAGGGGAAATCTGTAGAACAACTTTTTCTAGGTATTGTGTATAGCTGTATACGAAGCGCTCTCTGTAAGATTCCGCGAAGAAGCGGGCTCTGATGGCAAAGACCGCTGATCCACAGTGTGATGTCGTCAGCATAAATTGCTACGCCTATTGAGAACTCATATCTTGAGGCAATCACCTTGGCAGTCCGGTAAGCACGTTGTTGAACATAAGCGGTGATATTACGCTGCCTTGAGGGACACCGCACCTAAGAGTGTGCCATCCGCTCGGTGTACCTCTAACAAGTACTTTCATTTTGCGCACCGACAGAAAGTTACGCACGAAATTAAGCAACCTACCCTAATTCCCGCCCCCGTAAGTGCTAAAACAATTGCCCCATGTGACATCGAATCAAAGGCTTGTTTTACGTCCAAAAAATAGGATATATGCAGAGTGCCTGTTTAATACGAGATTTTCGATGCTCTCGATGGTAGAACGATGCCGAGGAAAGCCGCTCATAACGTCTGGGGGAAAAAAATTGGTTCCTGTAATCTGGTATCTAGGTGAAACAGTACCATTTTCTACCAACTTTATTAAACTAGAAGTTAGTGAAATGGGCCGGTACGACTTCAGGAGTTTTGCATGGCGCCCGGGCTTTAGGATAAATGATTTCCATTCAACACGAATCACAGATGTTTGCCACACCTTGTTATATTAATCCAAAACGTACTGATGGAAGGCTTCATCGATGTTTCGTAAGGCTTGGTACGTGGTACCATCTTCACCTGGGGCTGTGCGGCGATACGATATGCACAGTGCGTGGGCGCAGCTCCTCAAGAGGGAAATCTGCTTCATACATCCGGGAGGCAGGGCCACAGAACAACATTGCGGGACCTATTAGGGAATCAATGCCGCTATTTGTGTTGTCGCCTGGCATAGGACAAACAAAAAGATCTGCGAACTCTTCCGCGAGAATTTTCGGAGGTCAGCCGGTCGTTATGCACAAAGTCTCATTTGAATTCCTGCCGATATCTGGGGTGTGGAGAACTTTCGGTATCCACCATACACAGCCAAAGCCGCTTGCCGCATGCAGCGAACTACATAGTGCAGCCCAGCTACTCGGCAAAGTTGTTTTGAGTGTCGCCGTATGGTTGCATCTAAGCGGTTACACGCTGTCCAATCTGATCTCCTCCTAGAGCGCTGGGCCCTCCTGTATGCGCGGCATCGACATAGCCTTAAAAGCTTAATATCTAGGTTTGTCTGATTTAATTTTTTCACTCGTCGCACTGTAGCTTGTGTTAGGCAATCACTCACCAGTTTGAACAAGTTGTCGTGTGATGGAGCTCCGGAAAGCAGCTGACGGAACTTGTGCCAGTTTGTCACTCTGTGAGCGGCTGTCTGACGGCTGAGAGTATATTCCGGAGCCAACCAAATCGGTAGGTGATCCGAGCCCCATGAATCAGCTTCGCATGACCAGGCATGGCACACATTTCTGGTTGATATAGCAAGGTCGATGGTAGAATTTTCCTTGCCTCAGCCGACAAATGCGGGTGGACCGTCATTGAGTGCTTGTAGAGCATGCTTGATAATCAGTTCATTAATCTCCACCCCAGGACTGTCTTGGGGGCGGGAACACCTGGCAGGATGGTGGGCATTGAAGTCCCGCACATAAGAAATGATGGGATGCACCGAGAGATTGCATACCCTAGTAACGTGACGACTGAAGATTGCCTGGGTCGGAAGGACATAGATGTGTCCCTAAGCCGTACATTCAAAATTGTCATCACAGATATCACTTGTTTCAATAACGAAAAAAATGTAGGTCAGTTCGCACGCAGAAAGCGACCGCGTAGTATTCCATTCAAAACATAATGGTGAATCGGAGTGGTGGATGTCAATCGTTCAATAAAACCAGCGCAACAGGTTAGACACAAGCGCATCGCTTGGTTCATTTCCCTTTATATCTGACACGACTTGTAGCGCGCTTTTTCTTTTTTTTTCATTCAAGTCTGAGTGCATATATAGAGTCACAACGTCACTAAATATTGTCACGTTCTCACCTCCCAGCATAGACAATGGTGCCATTGATTTCAGTTTTATTCCACTAGTCTGCATTCTTTGTTATTGGGGACGTATCCACTGCTTATACTGAGAAATTACACAAGGCGAACGGCTAGCGAAGTAGCTGTACCTGCTTCCGGACAGTCTTCTATTGGGGACGGGCGACGAACTGGTCAGTCGCTTACGCCGGCGCAGCCACGTGATCGTAGGAATCGGGCGCTACCATACTTGAGCCGCCCGTACAGACGTGTCGGCGGTCACGGGTGCCATTCGTTAACCCCGTATATTCCGCATCGGCCGCGCTTAGCCCTCTCAGACCGGGACCATCTTGTCGAGTCGAGAAACTCAACCCTTTCGGGGAATTCGACACTGCTTACTCTGCAGTTGATGCTTCCCTGTTTGCTTTTATTTCCTTTATTCTGCGCCGAAAGGGCCCGGCATTCGTGCGCGCATGCGAATCGGTGCTCCGTGAATCGAACCACGCACTCCAGAACCGTGTAGCGTATTTGTGTTTGTGCACGCACGCACGATGTATAACATGCTTGTGTGAGTTCCAATTGTGTGCAGTGGAGGCGTAGCTGGGGCGAAAGAAGGAACCCGCGGAATGCTATCGTCTTTACCTAGACACCCTCCTCCCCCCACTTCGTCCCTTACCTTCGTGTTTACGGCACCGTTCGTTGTTGTTGTTGCTTTTAGCCTTTGTTGCGTAATTCGTATACCGAGCTGCGGGAATTGTTCGCATTCCGTGATCTAGCTGTTGCAGCGTGGGAGTGCTCGAATGGTTATGACCGGTTAACCCCGTATGGGTCAGGAGTACACGACGAGTAACCATTATTGTGTGCACTACAGCACTCACTCACCCTATATGGTGGCGTATTCGTGCATTGTGCGTTTTCAGGGCGGTTTCTTGGAACCGTCGCACCATTCAAAGCGAAAGAAAATTCGTGCGCACTTCTTCAATTTGTCAGCTGCAGCGGTGTCACTGGGCGATGAGTAAGGTCGATTTTAGCGAGACACTTACGGCGAACCTTCATTTGTGTACTGACCAAAAGAACCATTGTCATTTAGCAAACAATAACAAAAAAATGGGGAGCAAGTTTAGCGCTCACCTTGACTCCTATTTGCGGTGTGACCGTTTATAGTTTCACGATGCAGTATGAACTAACTATCCGAAGAAAAAAGCAACTGCTCCTAAAAAAGAACTCAACAATTAGGTTTACTGAAAATGGCACAAACCTTACATTAAAATGTTTGCGCCGCAAAACACAGGTGGACGCATCGGCCTACGCAGTAATTAAGGTCCACGTGAACTCGCGCGTTAGTCGGCTGTTTCACGATGACCGAGATGCAGGAAGAGAGATATATAAGTTTGGGGGACAACACGCAATATAGAGACAGTTGTGCAGTACGTGACTGGCAATAGCAAAAACGTGCAAAAACGCAACACTTCGCTCATCACAATAAAGCATTCTAATGAGAACCGCGGTGTGCCTCAAACTTCGATAAATGCTATCGTTACGTTAACAGCATGGTCACTCTTTGTCCACGGCTGACCAGCGCCTGTTTGTTCGAGTTATTAGTGCCTTTGGTGAACGTGCAGTACGAACATTGAGGTGCTTCTTTCTATTTAGAATATCCTACTAGCACTGATTCAGAGGTCTACGTGTGGCCGCATACTTTGCACACAGTGCACAGTGACGGCTTTACTCCTCGGAACTTGCATTATGAATGTTTAGTGTTGATGACATTTAGCCTTGTCCGGCGTAGTCAATAATCCCAATCACTCCACTACTGAAGCTGCGCATGACATGCGAAATTCGCGCGTCGACTGACGAGTGTTTTTAGCTCCATACTGTTGCGTTGAGTCCTCCCATGGGGCCACTGCGCACGCACAGCACAGTATTCAAGAGCTGATTCGTATCTCCTTGGGAATGTTATTGGGAGCGGCTCGACAGAGTACAGGGGTAACCAGCAGAGCAGCCTGTGTGAACGTTGCCTGCTATGCTTTGCCTGTGTGGCGTGATAAATTGTTAAGTCCGAAGCATTGCTTTACTGCATACCACACGCTTCCGTGTGGTATGCAGAAGAATATCACCTCAAAGACATCGCCTCAGGATTTTTCGGTCAAGTTTAGCATCCATCCATACATTTCTGAGACCTGTCTCTTTACGTAAACAACTTTTGAATATCTCTAGCGGGAGATTCTTTTAAATTTTTTTCTGGTGCGTAGCACTCGTGAGTGCTCCACTAGTCGTCCACCCCTACATCTCATGCAGCTTCACCACGATCGTATAGTCAAACGCTTCATGCAGGCAGCAAATGCAGCCAGCGAATCTCAAAGCCAGACTAAAATAAACGAACAACGTTTAAAATTATATAGTTAGCAGGAATAACAGAAAACTGATTGCAGTAATTGTACACCTTTTAAACGATAAAAAAGTAGCGAATACCTACAGCTGACTCCGGCTCACCGAGAGAGGGTGCCACTATCTAAGTTACGCGATTGCAGCTCAAACCCTCTCTTCTACGGCGCTCAATCGCTACATCTGGAGGGATAAACAGCCCGGCTGAAGTCGCTGCAGACGACACGTCTTTCAACTGCCGTAAGATGCAGGAAGTCGATAAAGTTCAGCAAGAGGTTGCACACGTGGCACACACAGAGTGTGCGAATCTGCAAGATCCTGCTCGTGACGGGGATACCTTACATGCTTACCTTCAACAGTGACGTCATCGGAGGTTCGGTAGACCGTCATGGAGCAGTAGGAACTCTACGACCGGACATCGCTGGGTGCCCGTGTTAAGAACATCCTTCACAGTAGCAGAGATGCTAAACCAATTACTTCACAAAACATTTTTTGTATGTGTAAACTTCATAAAAGTGGGGATGGGGAGAATTTGCAAGTTTGTGTTTATTGCCTCGTATATTCGCATTTTATTAGCACTGTTGTGTGATACTGGCCGCAACTGACAAACGTTCAGCAGTGTTGGCAACCCACTAACAAGAGGTTTTAAAATGTAATGCTGAGACATCTCTCGCACTCTTGCCGCTACACTGCCACTGTATTTAATGTAATGTTATATGTGAACACCAGTTCTCGTATTTATCGGACAAGCTTTCTGCATGCTTCCATTACAATCGTGCCAAAGAGCATTAAACGCCGAAAGTAAGCCGCCATTTTTTTTTCAACATTTTTGTGACAATCGATGCAACGAGCAATCAATTGATTTATTCTAGCATGACGAACTTGTTAGGCGTAGACGATATTGTAACGATGTTGAAGGACTCGGGGTGTAATAAAACGTATTTATTAAAGGGCGAACCTGTGCCCACCACTCAAAGGGACTATGGTCGTAGCACGTTTGCTTGCTTGCTTGCTTGCTTGCTTGCTTGCTTGCTTGCTTGCTTATTCCTTTCTTTTGTGGCTCTCACCCACTAAGTGGGATTGGCCAAGAAGCCGGTGGTTAATGCAAGCAAATACCTATAGATTTTCTAGATTAGGGGAATATGATTACTGTGTTTTGACTGTGAAATTAATTTGGCGCAATGTCAGAAAAAAAGAAAAAAAAAGAAAAAAAGGGGGGGGGAGGGAGAAATAACAGAATTTGTTGAATATCTGTGGTGGAATCGTTATATGAAATTCTCCTGAAAGTTGAATCATTGCAGTGTATCAGCTAAATAATAAGTGGTAGTGTGACTAGTAAAATTCGAGAGCTGATCGCTGACTCAGCAAGGTAATCTTCTTGTGTTATATATGAATTCGCAGAGAGCCCCGCAGATGTTCCTGTCGCTGTGTCCCAATGAAGTGGCCCCAAAAGACAAAATATTGGGAGTATTAAGTGATATTCCTAATTTTCTGAATAAAATTTCGAAGCAGTTTTTTCTTTGATTTTTGAATCGGTGACATGTGATAATAAAATGGTCGATATGTTCAGGTTCGTTACAGCTTGAGCACAGAGGGGATGACACCAGACCAGACCTGTTTAAGTAGAAATTAAGAGGTGGTACGCAGCAACGTAATTTTGTTCCCAAGACTTCCAATTTACGCGTGGGACACCATTTATTATTCTATGTGAAGTGCAGGTGCGAGAAATCTGGATTCGGTATCATGGTTTTTGATGAGTCTTCAAGAAGGGAAAGTTTTCTAAACCTCGCTGCTGTTACATAAGCTGTAGGAGGCATGATTGGCACAATCTGAAGATCAAGAGATGTTCGCGCAAGTTTGTCAGCCATCTCGTTTATAAATATACCACGTAGCACGTTACAGCAGAACACCAATGATGTCTTCTTCTTCTGCTTCTGCAAGAAGAGTCCGAAGCGCATGGCACGCATCAGCAGGGGCCAGCTGGGTTCTCGTGCTATCATCATCGTCTCTGCGCAACACTAGACGGGGCGCATGTATGTCCCTGTGCGCGTGGTGATGGGCGCGTTCTTTGAATGTAGGCACTATGTCGCGGCATAATCCCCCTCCTCATACGCATCGTCCCGATGCGTCAGGCAATGAATAGATTCGTGGTAGCTGTCACTGGTCTTCCGGTGATCTTTCATAGTAAGGCTTCATCCGGACCACATGTACAACCTCTGTAGGGTTGCGGCGTTTTGAGCTCCCGTGTATAGCGGATCTGACTTGGTAAGTTACATCGCTTACACGATGGAGTACTTCGTAAGGCCCGAAGTAGCAGCTAAAAAGTTTTTCAGAAAGTCCACGGCGACGCACTGGAGTCCATATCCATACTTTGTCACCTGGTTGAAAATGCGCTTCGGTACGACGCTGATTGCACCTTTAGGAGTCGATACGCTGTTGGCGGCGTATTCTGTATCTCGCCATCTGTCGTGCTTCCTCGGCTCTTTGCAGGAAGTCGTCTAGGCCAGGTGGATTGCTGCTTTCATCATTCAGTGGGAACATAGCATCCAGTGGAGTGGTGACTCTTCGGCCGAATACATGTTCAAATGGTGTCACTCGCTTTGTTTCTTGAACGGCTGTATTATATGCGAACGTGATGTAGGGCAATATTTCATCCCACAGTTTATGTTCGACGTCGATATACATTGAAAGCATATCAGTCAGAGTTCTGTTCAAGCGCTCCGTTAGGCCATTTGTTTGAGGATGGTATGCTGCAGTTCTTCTCTGGTCTGTATGGGTCATTCGCATCAGACATTTCATTAGGTCTGCAGTAAAAGCTGGGCCACGATCTGTAATTACGACGCTGGGTGCACCATGTCTGAGGACTATGTTGTTGATGAAGAACTTGGCAACTTCAAGAGCTGTTGCGGTCTACAGCGAGTCAGTCTCAGCGTAGCGAGTGAGATAGTCCGTGGCTACGACTATCTACTTCTTGTGTGCAGTTGATGTCGCGAACGGGCTTAGGAGATCCATACCGACTTGTTGGAATGGGGCATGTGGTGGTTCTATTGGCTGGAGGAGGCCTGCAGGTTTCACGGGTGGAGTTTTGTGTCTCTGACACTCACGGCAAGTTTTCACATAGCGCTGAACTGATGATAACAGTTTTGGCTAGTAGTATTTTAGGTGAATTCTGGCGAATGTACGGCTGACACCCATGTGTCCAGATGTTGGCTCTTCATGACATGCGTGCAGAATCTCGCTTCGTAAAGGTGCAGATACAACTAGTAAAAACTTGTCACCATGAGGCTTGAAGTTCCTCTTGTAAAGGACCCCTTCTCGAAGACAGAACGAAGGGAGCCCTCTGGATAAAGTGCGCGGGACTTTAACGTTGAGTCCTTGGAGACGCTGTAAAGCGGCAGCAAATTGGGGTCATTTTGTTGTTGTTGAGCGATTTCTGATGCCTGGACGACGCCTAGAAACGGGAAGTCTTCTTCCTCCTGCTCACTCGTCTCCACTGGTGTGCGTGACAGGCAGCCGGCATCGCTGTGCTTTTTCCCAGATTTGTATACCACAGTAACATCGTACTCTTGTAGCCTAAGGCTCCATCTTGCTAGTCGGCCAGGGGGATCCTTAAGATTCGCCAGACAACACAGGCAATGGTGGTCACTGACTGCTCGGAATGGTCTACCGTAGAGGTACGGCCGAAATTTACTTATGGCCCAGATGACCGCGAGACACTCTTTTTCGGTTGCAGAGTAATTTGTCTCAGCTTTCGAAAGCTTGCGGCTGGCATACGCTAGCACTTTTTCTTGGCCCTTTTGCCGCTGGACTAGAATGGCTCCGAGGCCGACGTTACTCGCATCAGTGTGAACTTCAGTTTCGGCAGTATCATCGAAGTGGGCGAGCATCGGAGAGGCTTGCAGGCGTGCTCTTAACTCATCAAATGCTTCCTAGCTGTTGTTCACTTTCCCACATAAAGAACACCTCGTCTTTTGTCAGATTAGTAAGTGGTTCAGCAATGTTCGAAAACTTTTCCACAAATCGCCGATAGTACGCGCATAAACCCAGGAAACGACGTACTGACTTCTTGTCTTTGGGTGTCGGGAACTTCGCGATGGCAGCTGTCTTTTCAGGATCTGGCCGAACGCCGTCGGAGCTGACGACGTGTCCGAGGAATCGAAGCTCTTCAAAAGCGAAGTGGCATTTTTCTGGCTTGATGGTCAAGTCTGCTGAACGAATGGCTTCTAATACTGTGCGGAGTCGCTCTAGATGTTGGTCGAATGTAGCGCAAATTACGACAACGTCATCCAAGTACACCAAGCAGGACTGCCATTTCAGTCCCGTGAGAGAGCGTCCATCATTCTCTGAAACGTAGCTGGCGCTGTGCACAGGCCGAATGGAAGTGCTTTAAATTCGTAGAGGCCGTCTGGGGTAATGAATGCCGTCTTTTCACGGTCGCGCTCATCCACCTCAATTTGCCAATATCCGCTCTTGAGATCAAGGGAGGAGAAGTATTTCGCACTCCGTAGTCGATCGAGTGTATCATCGATACGCGGCAGAGGGTATACATCCCGTTTCGTTACGCTGTTCAGTTTCCGATAGTCGACGCAGAATCGAAAGCTGTTATCTTTCTTTTTAACAAGCACTACGGGAGACGCCCATGGACTGCTGGAAGGCTGTATCACGTCATCTGAAAGCATCTCCTCCACTTGTTTCTTGATGACGTCGCTTTCCTTTTGCGATACTCGATATGGGTGTTGGTAAATTGGTCTCGTGGCTTCTTCTGTTATAATCCTGTGTTTTGCAATAGCCGTGCGTCGCACCTTAGAGGACGTTGAAAAACAGTCCGAAAACTCTTTTATAAGGGCGAACAATCGTTTCTTTTGATATTCTGGGAGCCCATGGCTGACGTTAACTGATGCGTCGACGTGGCAGGTCTCTTGTGGAGTGGTTGGCGTTGTCGCTAAACTGCATAGTTCAGTCGCCATGCAGAACTTGTGGAAATAGGCGATAGCCATACCTTGCGCGATGTGCTGACATTCATTCCCAAAATTCGTAAGGAGGACAACTGAGCGGCCATTCCTTAAGTGAACAACACCTTTCGCCACGCAAATTCCCTTGTTTAAAAAGAGCTCTACGTTTCCATCCGCTATTCCTTCGTGGTCACAAAATGCCTTATTTTCAACAAGCACCATTACACTACAGCGTGGTGGCACTGTGATATCATTATCAACAACGCGCAGAGCAGTAAGGCATCGCTTTTCCGATTCCTTCACCGACATAGCTTGTTCGGTCGAAAACGTTACACTGGATCTGCGCAGATTAATTATGGCTCCATTGGCTTGCAGAAAATCCATTCCTAGTATAAGCTCCCTTGAACAGTCCGGCAGCACGATGAAGCCAGCAACGTAAGTAAAGCCTCTTATTTCGAGCCTTGAGGTGCATCTGCCGAGCGGTGTAATAGTGTGGCCACCTGCCATGCGTATCTGTGCCCCACTCCATTTTGTCACAACCTTTTTCAGTTTCTTTGCCAATGTGTGACTCATTACCGACTAATCAGCGCCGGTGTCAACTAAAGCATTTAGCTCGTATCCGTCTATTTTCAACCGCAAATCTGAAGTAATCTTCGCACTGCTGCGCTTATCCTCTGTAAACATAGCATGGTCACCTTGAAACCGTAATGGAGGATCTTCGCAACTGTAGTTATCAGCGGCCTCACCTCCACAGGTCGCTTGCTTCAGTTTTCCTGGTGTGGGCTTGTAGAACGGTGCCCAGACCGCGCGGAAGAAGCACGTGGGCTGGGTGATCGGTAACGCCTCGGCGACGGCGATCTTGGCTGATGTTGGTGTGGAGTGAGTGGGCTCTGGCGCGCGGACAAGTACTCTTCGATCTCCGTTGGCCGTTCACCGTTTCGAGGGCATGGTGCGTACAACGTAAAGCCCCTTAATCCTGCCTGTCGGTAAGGGCAGAACCTATACAGGTGACCTGCTTCCCCACAATGGAAACACAAAGGCCTGCGCTCATGGTCACGCCAGATGTCACTTTTTCGGGGCCTTTGATCCACGTAGCGAGCTACACCACGGCCTCGTGGCAGATAGGTAGCCGTCGGTTCCAGTGGACGAGGTGCGCTGCGTACCGTTTGTGGGCAAGGAGAGGTCATCGCAACTGCTGCATTGGTGTGCGCCGCGGGTTGTCTGAGTACTTCAGAGTATGTTGGGATGCGTTGGATCGGCTGTGGCGCACGCTCCGGCTCACGTATCATCTGCCTCAGTTCATCTCGTACTACGTCGATGACAGACAGTGTTGCTGTAGTGTGAGGTGCTTGCAACTTGCTGAGCTCTTCCCTGATCACCGACCTGATGAGTTCTCGCAGGGCGTCCATGTCACTTCGTTGGCGTCCAGAGAAGACATTGGCAGGTGCATAGTTTATGTCTCGATTGTACTGTCAAGCCCGCTGTTCTAGCGTTTTCTCGATGGCTGTCGCTTCCGTATGAAACTCCGCAACTGTTCGTGGTGGGTTGCGGACGAGAACAGCGAATAGCTCTTGCTTCACCCCACGCATGAGGTGGCGTAGCTTCTTGTCTTCAGTCATATGGGAATCTGCGCACTTGAACAGGTGGATCATGTCCTCGACATACATTGCGACACTTTCGTTGGTGAGTTGGTTCCTGGATTCGAGCGCAGGCTGCGCCTTTTCTTTACGATCCGCGCTGGCATAAGTCGCCAGAGCTTGTCGCCGAAATTTATCTCAGGTCGTAAAGGAGGTTTCATGGTTCTCATACCACGTCTTTGCGAAGCCCTCCAAAGCAAAGTATACGCGGCGGAGCTTCTCTCTCTCGTCCCAACCGTTCAAACGTGCCACTCTCTCAAAGAGGTTCAGCCAATCTTCTACGTCTTCATACGAGTCGCCATGAAATACTGGTGGCTAGTGAGGCTGATTTATCACCACTTGGGCTGGTGTTACATGACTTGTCATGGTGGCGGCGTCCATTGACTGAGTTCCCCTTGGCGTGAAGTGAAGTGGACTGAATTCTGGTGAATCACCTCGAAGACGGCGACTGGTCCTCTGATGCACAGGTGTCGGCTCCGCAGGATCAACTCGCTGGTGGTCGGGGCTACGCTGTCTTGCGTTCGTAGGGCTTTGATTCATTACCCAGCACCGCCACCACAAATGTAACGATGTTGAAGGACTCGGGGTGTAATAAAACGTAATTATTAAAGGGCGAACCTGTGCCCACAACTCAAAGGGACTATGGTCGTAGCACGTTACAGCAGAACACCAAAGATGTTTTCTCCTTCTGCTTCTTCAAGAAGAGTCCCAAGCGCGTGGCACGCATCAGCAGGGGCCAGCTGGGTTCTCGTGCTATCATCATCGTCTCTGCGCAACACTATACGGCACGCATGTATGTCCCTGTGCGCGTGGTGATGGGCGCGTTGTTTGAATGCAGGCACTATGTCACACCATAATATAAACAAAGAAAACTGATCTGTACCATTCGGAACGAATTTGATTGACACACAGAATATGCAGTTAGTTTCGTCACCCGTGGTTTCTGTCCTAATAAGTACGCTGCAAGAGTAAGGACGAAAACGCTGCGACAGCGTTTACTGATATTACTTCGCACTTGAAAGAAGCAAAGTAACAACCAGGAAACTTAAGGAAATTCAAATATCTCACTGCTGTTTTCTGCGTGGTGTCTAAAAGAGCTATAGACATGTAGAAAATGAATGCATATACTTCATGCTTCAAAAACGGACTCAGCTGGAGGACTACATTCACTAGCGGTAAGGTACACGCGATTTGGCTCTGTAGCTTTCACTTCATTGCCAAGAAGAGTTGTCCGATGCCCGCACAGCACGGGTGACCACGCTGCTACGGCCACTACATCGAACTTTCGCGGAAGCTTCAGGACCAGTAAAGATATTGAAAGACCCTTATTATACTGACGCACAACCCGCGAAAGCTTGCCGCCCCAGGCGTAGTTCTGCACTGCCTCCGGGACTATATGATGACGCCGTGATGTGGTGTCACGTGATGTAACGTCAGAGCGACGTCATCAGAGAATGATGATTCTTCGCGGCACTCATGTTGACGCTGGTGGTCAATTTTCGCGTTTGACGAGGAATTCAAGGCTTTCGCTTCTGAAAATACAACCATAATCTTCTTTGGAAGTTTTCCTAAATGACATGTAAGCGTATACAGCACTTCATGGTAGTTAGCGGCTTTTACTAGAACACTGTTCTTGGTCAGCATTGGCACGCATCTATTTTTGAGAGAACCACCGAACAGGAGCCCGATCCCGGGACCACAAAATCGCGAGTTTTGCATTAAACCTTCGCAAAATATAATTTTACCTCAAGCACACAATCCACCATGCCGGCTTCACATGTCCTCCTGAAGAGGGCGTTATGACTGCGAATTTCTTTACTGAGTAAACCAGAAAACGTGCGCTGTCGTAAGCTTGTGTTCAGTCGAAACGCAGTTGGCAAGCCCATAATACAGAGAGTAGCAATCTCTACAGAGGTATTGTCTCACGCGTCATCTCGTGTGTCTTTCTCTACCGTGGTGCGGGGTCGAATCCCGGCTGTGGTGGCTGCATTTCCGATGGAGGCGGTAAATGTTGTAGGCCCGTGTACTCGTATTTGGGTGCACGCTAAGGAACCCCGGGTGGTCGAAATTTTCGGAGCCCTCCACTACGGTGTCTCTCATATTCTTATGGTGTTTTTGGGAAGTTAAACCCCACAAATCAATCAATTTCTCTAGCGTGGTCGTGGACACGTCTCCTATCCAGCATCCGTGAAATGAACGATTGGTTGAGCTGCCCGTCAATCCACACCAGCGCCTAATAAACGCCCCTGTAATAGTGCTAAATGCTTAATAGGTAAAACTATAATGCTTCGCATTCATAGCGGCACATACATTACAAGGATTCCATGATTAAACACGAACACGGTGTTTCCCCTCATACTGCACGAGTGCACTCCGCATACGTCGTATACGTCCGTTCGTATTTTTCTAACGTGAGACGATCATTTCTATACACTAATCAATGAATCAATGCACATAGCAAAACGCATTTTTTGGCGTTCCAGGGCTTGAAAGCAGGCTTTGAAGCTTTTTACAATCATTCAATGAGCGCTGCTTCACAATGTAATTCACAATGAGATATGAGAACGTAATTCACAATGAGATTCATTTCACAATGAGATATGTTGTTCAAATCAATTTGTAGCACCATTTCTTGTTAGAAAATTTTTGATCACTTTAGCTTCATCATCCCCTGAATTCTTGCCTTGTTTGGCTTTACGATATACGTTCATCAAATAATTATTCATTAGCACCAATTCTACTCAGTATTTAACAAATTATATATGGTCAATCAAATCGTTACTTACTCTTGTTTTTCATCTCTGATTCACCTTCGCTACAAGTAAGCGGAGACTGTACTGTATTTGTTAGGAAAGTGGAACTTTGTTCGCCGTATACGAGTGGAAACTCTTTAAGCCCTTTTTAAGGCACCGGCCTATATTGCCAAAAAATCGAAAAAATCACTCATCGATAGCAATTAGTCGGCTAAAGATTGAAATGGCAGATGATAAATGTTTGATTGATTTTAAAAATTAATAGATAGATAGATATGTAGGGTTTAAAGTCCCAAAACTACCATATATTATGAGAGACTCCGTAGTGAAGGATTCCGGAAATTTCGACCACCTGGAGTTCTTTAACGTGTACCCAAATCTGAGCACACGGGCCTACAATATTTCCGCCTCCATCGGAAATGCAGCCGCCGCAGCCGGGGTTCAATCCCGTGACCTCCGGGTCAGCAGCCGAGTACCTTAGCCACTAGACCAACGCGGTGGGGCAAGTTTTTAAAAATTAATCGACTATCTCTAAGCTGTCCGCTTGCACCAACGTATGCATGATAAAACTTGAACAAGCGCCACTAATTAACGCTGCTCCACTAAGATGCCACGAAACAAAGAATCCGGCAAGATAACACACGCAGATGAAATGACTCATAATCCAAACTGTACAAGACGAAGCATGCCGCGGTGAACAACTGCATGTTGTTTATATGGAGAACCTTAAAACAGCATGTTTTATTTAGTAGGGTCTTTCTGTCCCTTTGTACTAAACAGCACATGGTGGACAGAATAAGCATCCATACGGTTTAGCATTCGAATGTAATGGGCCAGCAAGACGTGATACTGCTGGCGGATTCTCTCCCCAGGCGTTAACGCTCCCCGAAAACAACCAGGCGCTCGGTCGGGAGAAAGCTTGACCCTTTCATCCGGCTGGGCGGCAAGCGGTAGAATTCGAACCACCTACACACTCTCAAAAAAAAGTTAGTAAAAAGGTAGCAACTGCAAGCAAACAGGTAGTAACTGCAGCGCTTACTACCTTTCTTGAACCATTACTATCCTTTTTCAACCTGTTTACTACCTACGTTAGTAAACAGTTACTAGCTGAAGCCGTTACTAACTTTTTGCAACCTGTTTACTACCTAGGTTAGTAAACAATTAGTAACTGGAATGAAAGAGGCAGTAACTGGACCCGTTACTGCTTTTCTTGCTCCGTTACTACTTTTTTGCTACCCGGCTGCTGACCATTAATTCCAAAACAGTGGGTGATTCTGATTCTGATAATTTATGAGAGGAATCGTCTCGACGTATCATCATTAAACGTAAAAATGATGCAGGAAATATCCATAGATAAAGAAAAAAATTGTTTTATATTAGGCAACCGAAATATGTAAACGTCATTCTGATATTGTCGAAACAAATAAGTACAATTAAACAAACCATGAGCAAGTGCTACACGCGTTGTAATAGACAATTACAACAAATTTAGTAAATTACACAAAATTACTTACTACCGGGGTTGTAACACATGTGACAAACCGTTACTACCCTAAAGTTAGCAAGTACTACTACCTTTTTTTTTTCAAGAGTGTGTATCTACCGTTTCTCAGGCAGGTGCCCTATCCACTAGGCCACTGCTATGGTCTCCTTTCTGTACTTTTCGCCCCGCCGTGGTGGTCGAGTGGCTAAGTTACTCGGCTGCTGACCCGCAAGTCGCAGGATCAAATCCCGGCAGCCGCGACTGGATTTTCGACGGAGGCGAAAATACTGTAGGCCCGTGTGCTCAGATTTGGGCGCACGTTAACGAACCCCAGTTGGTCGAAATTTCAGGAGTCCTCCATTACGTCGTCTCTCATAATCGTATGGTGGTTTCGGGACGTTAAACACCCCATATAAATATTTCTGTACCTTTCATCAAACCTGTGTGTCTCCGGAGCTCGCGGGATCAAGTCCCGGCTGCGGCGGCTGCATTTCCAAAGGAGGCGGAAATGCTGTAGGCCCATGTGCTCAGATTTGTGCGCACGTTAAATAACCCTAGGTGGTCGAAATTTCCGGAGCCCTCCACTACAGCGTCTATGATAATCATATGGTGGTATTGGGACGTTAAACCCCACATATAAATCATCAATCAAACTTATGTGTCACCGTAGGGCCCACAGCTTTGCAAGTCAAACACCCTCATAGAGTAGGATGGCTCACGAATTTCTTTCGCACCACATGCGTCGTTACTATTTTTGTGGGTGACGAGGCACTTAAGTTGCTTTATGTGCGCGTTAAAAAACCCCGGTCGGGCGAAAGCGCCGACGCCCTCCACTACACGGTGTCCCTCAGTCATGCCGTAGTTTGGAGACAATAATAATCATTACTATATGGGTACTTGGGTATTTTGCATTAACAAATATGTGGGCAGTTACAGAGCTATCTTTAGAACGATCTGGGCATATGCCGAGGCAGATGCTCATCCATAAAGACAGTCGGATGAATAGGAATGAAAAAAAAAACCCGAAGAGTGCACGCGCATGAAGGATATGCTGTAACGTTGTTACGAGGTAAGATATATATATCGTCAGTTACTAAGAGGGAAATGAAGGAAGGACCATAGGAGACGAGAAACCATTCGCGGGCATTCCGACGAATGGAGCATTAGATGATTCTCAGCGCCAAACCTGCACGTCCTTTGAGTGTTTCAGGAGGGCAATAAAGCGGCAGGATTTCGAAGTGTATAACTTCTTTTTTGCGTTCTTGTTGCATCAGTTCCAAACTTGGCAACCATCGTACGAGAACTGTCGTTTATTGCTTCCGGAACCACAAGTCCGTCGTGGGCGTGGCTTTAGAGGAGTACCAGGGCCAAGTACACTCCCGTTAAAGAAAAGCATAAACACTGCAGGAAACGAGACCCACCATGAATCGGTACCAAGCAAGCAAACGAACAAACAGGAGCGAGCTATATTGCATCAACAACAAAAAAGTAAAACACGCACACGCTTTCTACACGCACATGAAAGCGCTTGTCTACATTTCGAACACACTCCGCGTCTTGAAAGCCGCCATCGAAAGCCTTGCCCACAAAGGTTTAACGCCACCCCCCTCTCCCCCCAAGAGGGCATTCGGAATTTAACGATAGCGTCATTCGTTTGCACTGAACCGAAGGCTAATTCGCACCGCGACGAAGCCACAGCGACAGCTTGGCGGAGACAATCCGACGTCGTTCGATGCCTAGAAACACACAAAGGAGGGAAAAAAAAAAAACACTGCGAATGAATTGAAGGGTTTGAAGCAAAAACGAAAAAACGAAACTATATCGACCAGGTCTAGGCTTTTTGGGAATTCCACTTCCTGGGTTGTCGGCTTTCCTTTGGCGACGCAAATCATTTAATCCTTCTCCGGCTGGTCGAACGCTTCCTGATGCTCACCTTCGTACAATCTTGCAAAACAACTCGATGCACCGCTGATACTGGCACTGTGGCCCTTCACACTATATATATGTATATATATATATATATATATATATATATATATATATATATATATCGGAATGCGACCGACCGCACTTGTAGCGATACCCCGGGATAAGAGGGATAAGAGGTAGAGATTCACCGCTTTATGTACACGACGTGAAGGCTGCCTCCAGCCCAACCCACTACCGCACCAATCATCTGCCCCCCCCCCCCCCTCGCCCCCTCTAAGCCTTCACCCCCCACCTACTGTTGTCTTTCTAATACAGTGTCCAGATTAGAAAGGGCCTGACAACGAGGAAGCACATCGACACGATCTCGACGCCTTCCGTGAAATAGCCAAACTCTTCCAGGTATTTTTACTTCATATCTTATCTTTGCGGTTCCTGTTTGGCGTTCTTGGCGTGACCTTGAATGTAGATCCGGATATGAAGTATCGCCGGTGCCACTGCGTGCTTGGGAAGGCGCCATCCAGTTCAGATGATGCAAACAGTTTTAATGCAGTGTGCATCACAGCACTGCTTCAGGTGATCAGCGCATCGAACGTGCGTGAAAATAGGGAGTTTTTGGAATAGCGTTAGCAGGCGTTGCGGGCGTAGTATGCACCATACGAGTTTTAGAATAGCGTTTGTCCCCAGCCTCAAAACCAGCGCTATACCATATATTAGCTACATCATAGCGAATAGCTACATCATAACGTCGACAACAGCGTTTCTAGGGCCTTGCGGGCCGCAGGCTATTTCAAATTTTCTGCGGGCCGACCGCAAGAGCGAACGGCGACTCGCGTTGCGACGCACGCGCAGTGGCAGCGCCCGCACCACGAGGGCTTGCGCCACGCTATGCTAAAGCTTCCTAGTAGATCTACCACACTAAACTGCGTGGCGGTGTCGTCAAGCTCATTTGCGCGTTCGTCAAGGAGAGCCGTTGTGGCACGCAACAAGCGTGTTGTGTAACAGGAATATGTCGACCTGAATCACCAAAGAAGGTGCTGACTGAAATTGATCTCGTGTTAGTGCTTGATGGTTGCATGAATCTTTTAGAAACAAGGTAAACAAGTTTTATCATGAAGTATAATTCATCAGTCTCCAGCAAGCTACAATGTACAGCTCACCACTGCATGTACAGTACCACATCCATATACTATTCGATTGTCTTGATTATCGGAGGGTTTCCCTCTTAAGGGGGGGGGGGGAGTGCAAAGCCTTATCGCAGTGCTACTCCCCATCCGTCATCGTTGGTCGAGTTCGCAACATATGAAACCTGCTTCACAATATATTACAAAGAAAAAAAAACAAGGAAAGCGAACAAGTGAAGCCCTTCTCCCAACGGCCTGCCTTTGGGGTCTGTCTTTGCATATTGTCAGCAAATTACGACCTAACAGTGCCAAAAACTGCTAAAGGGCTCTTCTATAGTTTATGATTTATTGATTGATTTGATATGTGGGGTTTAACGTCCCAAAACCACCATATTATTATGAGAGACGCCGTAGTGGAGGGCTCCGGAAATTTCGACCACCTGGGGTTCTTTAACGTGCACCCAAATCTGAGTACACGGGCCTACAACACTTCCGCCTCCATCGGAAATGCAGCCACTGCAGCCGGGATTCGAACCCGCGACGTCCGGGTCAGCAGCCGAGTACCTTAGCCAGTAGACCACCGAGGCGGGGCTCTCTCTCTATAGTTTATGAAAATCACTAAACTGGATAATAATTTGCAGGCTACTCTGCTAAGTGGCTACTGTGCATACGTACCACTTCTTGCTGCCCCCATCATGACTCTTCATCACTTCTTTTTTTTGCCTGTGCCTCTTCCCCTGCGCACAGCAGCAGGCCAGAGGGAACTAGCTCAGGCAGAGCTCTCTGCCTTCTAATAAGTTTCAGTCTATTTCTCTCCCTTTCTTGATGTAAAAACGGGAAGTAGGTAGTTTTGTTAACGCTGCACTAATGGTCTTTGGTCATTCATCCAAGACCTGCAGGGTAAAATTGCGTAAAAGTATCAAGAAGCAGCCTCTACTTTTATAGGCGATTAGTGCGAGTGGGATGCTACCGCTCTCGTGCACGCACACATATAGGGTCCTGATAACAACCACACAAGCCCAGAACTTGCGTTTCATACACGTCATAAGGGACACTGATAAAACCCATATTCCCGCACCGCCATCCACTTGCATATATTCTGTGACCGTATGTAAAAGAAAGCGAAACGAGTTGGAGTAACCGAGTGAATGCCGAACGAGAGAGGAAAGAGCGCCGGCCATCGGTCTAACAAATCGCTGTGTTCTCGCTAATCGTCTTTCACGGACAGGCCGGATATTTACGCGGGGTATACGACCCGGCCTTGAAAGACCACGCAATTTCACGTGCCTTACAAGACACGTGGCCTCACGCAACCTACTCAGATAATAAAAAAAAACAACACAAAAACAATGGAAAAAATTTGGGAGCGACAACCTCCGTGGTGAAGATTCCGGAAGAGCATAAACATGCAGAAGACGAAAAGCAGTAAACGAAGGCTAGAAACTGTCCGTACACGAATTCTGTTCTGTACGCGCATCTATTAAAGACTGTATCCGCTTCAAGGATAGGTTGGTTAGTAGAGAAAAAAAAAAAACGAGCGAGAAAGAGAGAGAACGAAGTACCCGAAATACTGGGCGCCCTCCTGTTGAGCTCGTTATTGGGCAGTGGGAAAGTCAATGCTACGAAATAAATATCTACTGGCATTCCATTTTCCCTTGTTCGTGGCTCTTTTGCTTTGTTTCCGACATAGTTAACGCGATAAACTGCAACAGCCGAACGAGTTACGTCTATGGCGTTTAATCAACACAGCTCTCAACACGCCATCCAACGTGCCGAATCTCCGGAATGCGAAATGGAAACCGCGGCAGTACCGTGCATCCGCTTCTACGAGGACAACCGAAAAAACTTGGGGGCAACGCTGGAGACGGGTGAAAGCGATGGTTAGGGTTTCTTGACTTGTTATAAGCGAACCAGCAAAGAATCATAACCGCGAACCTAAGTTCACGCAGGACAGTACATACATACATACATACATACATACATACATACATACATACATACATACATACATACATACATACATACATACATACATACATACATACATACATACATACATTCATACATACATACATACATACATACATACATACATACATACATACATACATACATACATACATACATACATACATACATACATACATACATACATACATACATACATACATACATAAATACACACACACATACATACATACATACATACAGCAAGAGATTGCGGGACATGGTGTTTCAGTGAAGGCGACACTGTAGATTTGTCAGGGAACATAGCTTCCGAAAAAAAATGTGCCAGCCTGGTGCTAACAGCGCAGCCTATGCAGTCCCCAGTTAGATTAGAAGTATTACGCACCTTTGGAGCGAAAAGTCGTTTTTGTTGCCGCACCAACGTTTCGTAAACGCTGGGAGTACGTATATACATGCAAACCTTCAGGCAGAGATAGACAAGCGTTGAAACGAGCATGGAGTGCTGAGTATGTGACATTGAAAATTCGTCGTTCGAGCAGCACCTCTGTTTCATTAATTATCCGCCGGATCCCACACTGCAGTTGACGTGGCCACGGTGGCCTGTCGCGCAAGGCAGTTCTACGTGTTCATTTATGTCGGCCGTCGCCCTTTCAAGCATCGCGACGCCTCTCTCTTTCACATTGCTCCTCCTTTGCAATCGTGTCTGGCCCCCAACTAACTCTTGGCGTATCGCCCAGGCACCGGTAATCTGTAGGGACCAGCCCGCACACGCTCAGCGCTAATGCAAACTGCCCTGCGGAGATTCCAGCCACAGCAACTACCCTGCGCGTCCGAAGCAGGCGCAGGTTTATATCCTTTCTCTATTGATGATGATGATAATGATAATGATGATGATGACAATGATGATGATGATGATGATGATGATGATGATGATCCTTTTGCTTCGCTGGCACTCGCCCACAAAGGGGGATCGGCCAAAAACCGGGCGGCAGGATCATCAAGTTAGCCAGTTATGCATCAAAAACCATTGGCTTGCTGAACACTACTGACTCGAGCCAATCCTCCTCTCTCTCTTCGTCATTCCCCATTTCTTAGTGCCTCACGGTCGAAGTAATTTCTGTAACTCTGATGAAGATACGAATTACGCGCCAACTCGAACCATGACTCGCACAGTCACTGTCATTCCGAGGAATTGTTGGCACAGTTGGGGGCGTCTATGTAACAGTGTAGGAAGGCAACTGCTTTTTCGGTTGCTCGTTCTACTACAACGTTGTCGCCAATATCCTGATTGTTAGGAGCATTATACCACTACTTGTTTCTTTGTGGTGGTTTTTTATTGTTTCTTTATGATCGGGAGGTTAGTTTAATGGGTGGTGCCCACTTCTCCACCTCTCTTAAAAAAACATCGTACTGCGAAAAAGGTTCAAACGAAAAGAAGAAGAAGCGCCCGAACGCGCGCAAACACACACGCACGCACGCGCACACACACACACACACACACACACACACACACACACACACACACACACACGTGAGCGAACAAGGCAGCAAAAGATCGCATGAAATATACACCAGCTATAATAAACCCACAAGAACTAAAGATAAAACGTGCTCAAACACAATAACACATATAGTTCTCATAAAGTTGATGTCAACTCATTACATTTACCTTAGGTTTTTTTTATTTATTGTTTAAATCGGTTCACCTGTTAACCTAAACTCAAAGGAAGTGAACTTCTTCGTTTGCCTATCTCTGGAAAGATTCATTTATTTGCTTGCTTTGATTTTGTCTATAGACTTCATAAATGTACGCACTTGCGATACGAACGCACTATGTCTATTGTCAAGGGGGTGTTTGAACATCTATGCCGTCCTGTTTGGTGCATCGCCGAATAATGTTTGATATCTATGTGCCTGCACTAACAAGCGAATACGAGTGCGAACACGCAGGGACTATTCATGCAGAGGTATCCGCAAATGGACTACCGATAGCATCGATTGTTACTTTAAAAACTATCGATAGTGTGCACAAACAATCGAAATTACTAATATGAATAAACTATCGATAGTACCATCCATCAATAAAACTATCAAGAGTATTCCTGCTGATAGTACAATCAATGGTGCTGTGAATGCTTATGCTATTGTCGGGCGATAATACTAAATCATTTGCGACAGCCTAGTACTCAGCAGTACCCTGTTCGCCTGATTTATGAGAATTCAGTGAAAGGAATTGGGCACGGAGATAGATATGTTGTCGGTGGTGCCGAACCGTAGGTGGTGGCGACGGTCGGAGAATTCACTTCCCCAACTGCATACTCGCTGCTTGCGAATTTGCTAATCGACAAGCCTGTAGCGAAAGGAGAAGGCCAAGAAGAAAAAGAAGAAGAGAAATGAATGGGGAACATGTCGTTTCCATCTTTCTGGACAGCGCGCGACCAACGCAACCCGCCGTGAATTGACACAGACAGATGCCGTCCGAGTCTCGGACACGCGCAACGGATGACCTCTGGCCAGTGGCGTCGCATTGCTGTGACCCCTCCTTGCCCAAGTTCCATTTCGAGTTTAGAATGTGCTGTAAACGCTGGCATTTGCAGCTTCCAAACGACGCGCTCCCCATCTGTGTCTGAGGTGTTTCAGAACGAATATCGACGCGCGAGAGGGCTGCTTTGAAAACTGAACGTCGTAAACCCGAAGACAAGCAAACAACGAACGATCGACCGATGAGCAGCAGGCAGAAGAAGGACGCATTGGTATCCATCCGCACATGATTTCAGTGCGAAGCTCTACATTCTCGACGGGTATACATATATATATGCACACATAGGCGCGCCACCCCATAGGGGGCGCTATTTGTATATTTCGGAGAAAGCAAAAGTGATTGTCGGTCGCCGCGCGCATAGGAAGGGGGAGGTGGCGCGTTTTTCTATTAATCAAGAACTTTCGCAAGGGCGACCTTTTTCTCGCTTTCAGGCAGTGACCTGACGCGCTTGGAAGAGTGATAACGGGGGCAGGCAGGGCAAGCATGCAGCAAAAGAATCCGGCGAGACCCAGCGTGTGATAGGGTTAGTGGACTCGCGCTGGCAATGCATAACCCCGTATAGTGTAGACCATTAGGGCAGCGATGTCTGGGTGCTGTAGGTCATGCGTGCGCGCATCGCACTCTGCCATTTATTTGGCTACAGTGCAGTGCTGTCCGGTACGTATAGAAAGTCCCTCGAATTCCCAATGCAACGTGCGCTCGCTTTGTTATGCCTGGATCAACGAACGAGCAGACCGCAATGGTTTTACTAACGAGAAGTGTTTCACTGCTGTACTTCAAGCAGGGGAACGCCCCAACTAAAGGAGTTCTCGGAGTAATTGATTTCGCTCAGACGGGGCGTTCCTTTCGGTCTTCGCACTACATCATGCGCACGTCCAAGTGCTAAATAGTGTTAATTAACTCTTAGCCCCGCGAGAAGCTAAGTCGAGCGCTGCTGTATGTCAAAGTGCTCCCGGTCCCTGTGCCATCGATACGCCCGTGTACTGCGGATAAGACCAGTACGCGGGTTCAATGAACGGGGCATTCCCTGCGTATTTCGTTCACAGACAATGCAGCTGCAGTTTCGTATACGCGGTATTTTGCGTGTATAGGAGGGAGCTAAAGTATACCTGTATTTGCGGCGTTAATAGTTTGACTCGAGGGGCGCTTCACTCGCTTTACACTAATACACTGCCAATGCGTTCTAGCGAAGTCGACGTCATTTTCTGTGGCCACCTGTACTGCTCAGCGCGAATGCGTCACACGCGAATATATTGCTCCGTGCGTTGGACACTTAAGTAACCGCACTTAAGCGTCAAAGGTTGTATTCGTGCGAAGGCAAATTAATCGAAAGCGTTACATCCAGTTTTCATACAGAACTCTCTTTTCTTTCCCCCTCAGTGTGTGCCTCGGGATACGTGATTCGGAGGGCTGAACACTCTTACATATAGGCGCGATCGTTCCCCAAATTTACTAAACTGCCTGTGCAGCGTTTGCAACACCAGAAAAGGAGACGTGATTCTCGGAATAGGCGTTAAGTCGCTAGCTTTCTTGTGGTGAGTTCCAAATAGGAGAGGGTGTTCATTACGTTAAAAGCACTTGGCAGGCCATAAGTTCTAGCTGTTGGTGAGATTATCGGCAGGCTTACGTAATCGCACTGCCTCGCACGGACCGGTAATAGAAATTCTAGGATACTGATGATTCCCGCAGCCGCGAATGGAAATAAATAAAGCATGTAATCAAATACAAATGCAGTCGAACTGGAAACGGCTTCGTACGAGGCGCTTGTAACATTAAAAAAAAACACTTAACGGCTAACGTTCCAATTGGTCTGTCCTTTTACAGAGAAGACTGGTTAGTTGCATTGTGGAGTTTAACCTCCCAAAGTTACTCGCGCTATGGCAGATGTATCGGATAGCTCTGGTGATTTGACACCTTGGATTTATCTAAATGCACTGACATCGCACATTAAAGAAGCCCAAACATTGCGCGTCCATCGAGACGTGACTGGAGTAGAGAATCATCAAGCCGACAACCCTATACTCTGCGCCACTGCAATGGCCTAAATTTCACGCAAATGATCGTGTAGTTTTAATCCACGAAACTTCACATTTTGAGGGCAAATTAAGTACTATAACACGAACACTTAACGAAAAGAATATAAACTTTGAATTTTCTGTGTTCGATGGCACACTTATTTGAATGTTGAACTCGCGATGTTTTTCGCCTAATAATGAAACATTGCCGAGATTTTGGGGACATCTGCGTGTGTCGCCATCTCTCGGCGGCCACAACGACGTCCTCCATAACTAAATTAGAAATAGAAGAAAAAAAATGATATCTCCGAAGAAAGCTAGTCATGAAAAGCGACTCCGTGTTCTACGCAAGAAAGATGATGATGATGATGATGATGATGATGATGATGATGATGATGATGATGATGATATGTGGGGTTTAACGTCCTAAAACCACCATATGATTATGAGAGACGCCGTAGTGGAGGGCTCCGGAAATTTCTACCACCTGGGGTTATTTAACGTGCACCGAAATCTGAGCACACGGGCTTACAACATTTCCGCCTCCATCGGAAATGCAGCCGCCCCAGCCGGCATTCGATCCCGCAACCTGCGGGTCAGCAGCCGAGTACCTTAGCCACTAGATCACCACGGCGGCGCTACGCAAGAGATACCTGCTGGAACACTTTGGTAAAATTTCCATATCGTGCGGCAAAGTGAGGAACGTCCCAAGACAATCGAAAACCATCCAGTAAAAACGTACAGTACACCATTATACCATACACTCTGGGAAGACACGCACTATGTATTACGACACTGTAATTTTAACAGAATTTCCAAACTGTTAAAATAAGTTTCTGTAAAGAACCAGGAGTCATTTTTTACTACTAGCTCTTTTAGTTAGATATGATATTTTTCGCACATTTCTCCTTCAGTTACGGCAGGCCATCGCTGTCCCCGAAGAGAGATGTCCCCGACGTGTGCTGAACAGTTTCTCTGACAATACACTTTGCACTTCGTATCTAATGGCTTGTTATAAACTTGCTTACGCGGTGCTCGCATCCCTGGATAATTTTGTATAGATAATTACATGGGGTGTCTATGGGTATCGCTCGTTCACCCACAAACGGCCCTTCGTTTGTATGGATGTATTTCGTTACCCATATTCTAGAGAAGTGAGATGGAGCCCTGACGCGCAATTACAGGGTAGAACGCCAACAAGAAAAATACATTTATTATGATGGAAAAGCAGAGAGGGCAACGTAACCGTAAACTCGTGCTGACCTCCAATTTTCCTTCAAAACAGATGTACAGGGGGTGGGAGGTGGGGGCGGGAAATCGTAAGTTTTTAGGCTACACTCCCAGAGCAATGCAAGGGATATTGGCCTGAAAATATTTCACCCTCTCTCCTGTACTTCTCTTATTGGCATTTGACGATGTAATTTCCTATGGAGGCTCCTGGTTAGCTAACAAGCGTTGAGAACGAGAAAAATGACATAACTAAAAAAAAACACGCCTAATCATTACAAGAAAAGCGGCACCCTCAATTAGTGAAAGAAATGCTGAGGGAAATGGTAGGACAGACTCAGCTTGCAGGCTTCTTTGATGCTTGCATTACTTCGACAGTCGCGCTGGCTTGTATTTTAGTGTTAACGTGTAATAACCGGTCCTTGCTATTTTGAAGTCATTTTTGGCGCGAACAAATCCTCTACATTTGGCCCACGTTTCAAGTTTCTGGTTTAACAGAAACGATATGTAATCGTTTTTTTTTACCTAAGCCCTCTTGGAACGATTACTATAAAAAGAGACATTTACCAATGGTATTGCTGTGTGTCCATCAGGCTATTCGTTTTATCCGATAAAATAAACAACCCAACACTGCTGGTATTGCCTTCGACCATATGCGTTTAAATGCGTGTCTTAGTACGACACGTCTAAGGCACCCGTCTATATCACTTTTAATCAGGTCTTGCTTAAGGTAATGAATATAGCCAGAAAAACAGATAATTTAGTATGGTTTTCTAGATATAGCCGGCACTTAACCAGGACCTGATTAAGAGTGAAGTTCTGAATGGGAAGCTGAACCAAAGTACAGCAAAAAGAATGCGTACTGCATTCGGTACTGTAATAATTCAACGCCCCTTAGTGCCTATCAAACAACGCTGCTTGCCTTCGGTTACATGATGA
Organism: Rhipicephalus microplus; assembly: GCF_043290135.1. Classification (NCBI taxonomy): domain Eukaryota; kingdom Metazoa; phylum Arthropoda; class Arachnida; order Ixodida; family Ixodidae; genus Rhipicephalus; species Rhipicephalus microplus. The sequence goes on from NC_134702.1 coordinate 51,788,833, forward strand.
AAATATGCGTCTATAATTAGTGCGACATGGCCGACGGTTGCCCCCCAAGGAAAAAGAAAAGGGTATGGGCCACACTTTCGTAGGAGTGCTCACTTTTCACGTATATGAATCCCTTTAACTCCCTTTTGGGTCACACAATGCTTCAGTGAGAGTACAGTTATCTCCGAAGAGAGTTCACTGGTCTCTTTAAAAAGATACGTAAGCAGTTGGGACATTCAAGAAAAGAGTTGAACGACTGTTGTCGTTTTTTTTTTCTAGTAGTATAGGGTGTAGAGCACATCGAGTGAATAAACGGTACAGGCCAGCTTTTTTCTCACACTTCCGCACAGTTTACGTGACTCGGCACGAAAATAAAAAAATAGAGGTATAACGATTTCACGACAAAAAAAAAAGCGTCACGTTACCAATATTTATACTCAGTGCGTGTTATTTCGGCGCGAATCACACGCGGAAAGTATGACATTAGGTGAATGCGCGCAGAACCTCTCAGCTATGCAGTAACAGTAAGCGCTGGCACATCAGATCTGTTTCGTAGTTCTTCAACCTCTTTGAATGTCACTTTTTTTTCATATTTTGGCTTCACTTCCGGACTTTCCTTTATTGCGCGTGAAAGTAGAACTGAAGGGCACGGCTCATAAAAAAAAAAAGAAAAAGGAAAGAAAAAAAGAAGAGACCCTAATTTTATATAGATTGTCTCTATAGAACGGCGGGAACTCCACAAAGTTCCTGCTTTTCTTGAACTCGCTGCTTACAAGTTGGGTGTAGACTACCCTCACATGCTTGCCTTTCCGAGTGTTTACGTAACATAACGGCATACGGGTGAGTGAGTTTCGTTCGCACCTCAATTTGAACTGGGAATGCCCGTTTTCCTTCTACGGCACAGGTTCTCAGACTCTCGTACCGGTAGCCATTTCGTGTGAGAATCAACGAAGCCTGGGTCGCGTGAGAAGCACCAATTACAGCTCCGTTATGAAGTTGTTCGTTGGCATGCATATAGACTAGAGTGTTCTGCAAGCGCGCTGTTTGTTGATGTTTTCGTCGCGTATACAGAATTCACGAGGTCACGAACCTACTGCCGTGCTAGTAGTGAACGTCTTTTTTCGTTTCTGAGCTTTTCAGTCTTTGCAAACGCGAAACTCTAAGAATATTAAACAATAAACAAACAAACAAACAAACAAACAAACAAGCAACTAGTACCTTTTTTTTTTTCGTCTCAAAACCAAGATATGATTACGGGAGAACCCGTAGTGGAAGGCTCTGGAAATTTTCATCATCTCGTTCTCTTTGACATGCACTCACATCTCACAGTGCACGGGTCTCTACCATTTCTAACTTCTAACCTAACCTGTAACAAGCCTGACGACAGTTATAGCACGAGAACAAAACGACGACACAGAGACAAGAAGGACACGAAAGACGCCTCTTGTCTCTGTGTCGTCGTTTTGTTACCGCGCTATAACTATCGTCATGTCATACCAACTAGCCCAAGCCGCCACACTTCTGTAACAAGCATGTTGAAAATATTTGTAGTTCAGGTGAACGTAAGCTGGGTGCTCTGCGGCGAAAGATAAGAGATGTCATGCCTGAAACAAAGGTGATGGCTTACAAAGCAGTAGTGCGTCCAACACTAGAGTGTGCCAGTATCATCTGGGACCGACACAGTCAGAGACTTGTGGATGATCTGGAACGGATCCAGCGAATTGCAGCCAGATTTATTTATTCGTGCTAGCAGATAACGCAATCAGTGACTGCGCTACTTCACAGGGCCAACCTTCAGAAGCGGTCGGAGCACAGACAAATCGCACCCTTGAAGTTTTTTATCAATTGTAAAATAACACACTAAACATCAATCAAACTTTGTACTTGCACCCTTCGGCCCGAGTGACATCATGAATCAATCATCCGCATGATAGTTTTTCCTGTGCCACGAAAACTGATGTATTCAAGTTTTCTTTTTTTTTTTGCATCGTACAATTGTACTGGAACAAGCTTGATTACAGTGTATTTATTGCTTGTGCGTCAGCTGAATTTTTCCAGCGACGATTGGAAGATATTAATACAAAACACTGTATAGTTTGTTTTCCCAGACCTGTAGCATCCCGCGAGGGCTAACAAAAATTATCGTAAAAAATAAATAAAAAAATTGCCTCCATCAAAATGGCACCGCCATGGCTACTTGTACCTCATATCGTGTGCAGAAACTCACATTGTGTTCTGTGATTTATTCTTAGTTACGGACTTGTACACAAACCCGTTCGAAACAAATAAGCTATATAGGTGGTCGCACTTGCTAACACTCAAGTTCACATGCGAAAGGAGACAAAAAGCGAATGCGTAACCACGTACCATCACATCAAATGAGGGCCAGTGGTTCCTTCCGCTTCTCAGAAGCGTTCTCAGAAGTCCTTTCCTCGTCCCACAAATCAAAAATTCGCTAAAGAACGTTTGTTATTGTCAATGGGCGGTGACCAGAACCAAGCATGTGCTCGAAAGGCAAGCGCAAATAAATAATTGAACGCGTATGCTTGTAAAAATATACGATCAGGCACAGGAGTGTCGGAAGAGAGGTGTCAATACGTTGTTTGAAAATGTACGTGTGAAAATGGTTGCTTCACCACCCGATTCAAGCTTTGATGCGGCCTTAATATGACGTCACTACTCAGAAATGAAAAGAAAAGTTCTGATATGCTCACCTACTGCAGTGGCACTTGCGATTCAAAATTGAAACTACCGACTGAGGTTACGAGACGACGTAACTGCGAATACGTTCATACTTGCATAGATGTACATACTCACCCAAATCTTTCAGGACAAATCGAACTTGATGACGCAGCTCACAAAATGAACTGCGGACCCGAGAGTCATGGGTTAAATCCCGGCTACAGCTTATCCGTGCTTTGCGGGATCGATCCGAAGAGCAAACTAGCGTGTCCTCCAGTCATTCCAAGCCCAAGCACTGCGAATATGCCTTGGTCTTCTGAGATGCGCATCCACAGCAGTGACAGTCATCATTGCGCGTGATTATCCAGTCAACGCATACATCCTCATAGACGCTTTGAGAACGCCCTTTAGACATTTCGCTCGGATTCCATCACATCGCCTCGCCTCACTTCGAACTTCTAGGCCCCACTTGGCGTTCAGCGCAAGCGTAGCACAGCATTGCGCAGTTCTTCCATTGCACTCCATGCATGCAGCACGGCTGCCGTTACCACTGTGGTGCCTACACCCACTCAAAGTCCTTTTTACCATTCCTGGCATCCAAAATTAGAAAAAGTCATCGCATCTAGCCCTGAAACAGGTCCCATTACTCTTCTTGGAAGAGAAGCACTACGGACGCCTTCACATTTACATGACTGACTCTTCATCTTCGGTAAGCTCAGCAGGGGTGGTGGTTATTCTTGCGAGGTCAATCACAAATAAATTCATGACATCGCATTTGATGTCGTCGACAGCTGCAGAACTCGCTGTCATACGTACAGCTCTGGAGTTTATAGTTGAAGAGCCTTTCGAAACTTCGTCTATATTCTGGGACTCAAAGGCAGCTCTTCAATGTATCATGTCACCCTTTTGCCATGTATCTAATGAACAGTTAGGAGCTGAAATAAGGCTTCTTCATCACCAAGTAATCAAGAAATAGCACAGCATAGTGTATCAGTGGATACAAGGGCATTGCGGTATATATGGCAATGACCGCGCAGGTGAGGCCGCTAGACCTGCACACGACGGTACTCAATACGCAGCCATCCCGTTCTCAAGAACCGACGCAGCCACAAGACTTCGTTCGCTTGCACATGATCTCACACTGGTACCATAGAACTCAACAGAATTCACAAATGCGCGCCTGCATAACTTGAATCCCGATCTCCAGCTTCATCTTCCCTCAGAGATATCTCGACCTGAGGAGACACGTCTATACTGCCTGTGGCTTGGAGTGGCCTTCACGAACGCATACTCCTAATCTTATTGGAATGGCCAGCTCTTCTACATAAACTTACTGCAGCTGCGAAGAAACTATCGCGCACCTTCTATGTGAATGCACCCATTTCAACGGGTCAAGACAAGAACTTACTGCCGCTCTGGGTAGACTAGATCATCGGCCTTTGTCGAAACAAAGAATTCTGGGTCATTGACCGAGCCCATCCTCAGCCCAGAAGGCGTTCAAAGGTTTACTACGTTTTTTGTGGACAGCTGGCCTCAGAGACTGACTTTAGTGTCTTATTCTTTTTGATGTTTCCTTTCCTCTGTCGCTCTATGCAACATTTTTTTCTATCATCTTTCATTCCCCTCACCCCTTTCCCCAGCACAGAGTAGCCAGCCGGTCTAAGAACTGGCTAATCTCCCTGTCTTTCCGCTTAATCTTTCCTCCCCCCCTCCTTTTCCTCTTCCTCTTCCCGGCCAGTGGGTATGACACTCATCTTTCTATCGTGAAGGCCCACGTTCGAACCCTTCCTTTCCAAAGAAACGTTATTTTTTTCTTTATTCCTTCCTTCCTTTATTTATTTATTTATTTATTTACTTATTTCCAAGCCTCTTCAGCAACACTTCCTCTCCAGAGTCGATCACGTGAGCTTAAGCGAGCGCCCCAGGGAGCGAAAAGACAGGATAGCTGTGAAATTCGGCGAATTGCACTTCCATCTTCCCAATGTGCTGGCCCCCACGATCCAAGAATAACATATCTCGACAGCCACATTTCTAATACGCGAAACGTCAAAGTATTTCCGCGAGCTTTGATACAGTGTTAGAGTGCCGGCGCCGTCCAGGACGTCCGATCGAGGAAAGGCAGAGAAGGAACGCACGAGGAGCCGTGGAGCAGCGGGAGCGACGGCTCAGCGCGGAGAGTCGCCGCATCCCCTCACACGCTCTCCTCATCCCATGCACTGATTAGCGATGCCCAGACCGGCGGGAGATGCTGGCGTGGCGTCAACGGTGCCTGCAGTCGGCCGTCCTCGCGGTTTTCTAATCGAATGCAGGAATCCGCGGCGTGGCACAAAGCGAAGATGGACGATAAAGAGGCGGCGGGCGGGCGGGCAACGTGGTCTCAAAGAGTTAAACGCGTGTCGGGGAAACAAGTTGCCAGCCGCGGTTGCCCGCATAAATCTCGCGCCCCCCTCTCTCTTTTAGTTCAGCCCCGTGCGATGGTCCGGAGGCTGGAGTGCCCCCCGTTGCGCGAGCGATCTGTTCGTGCTTGTCCCAACCCGCGAGATGTCGACCATAGGGCCATCAGTAATCGAGGGCCGGCGTGCATGAGCTCGTGGCTGCCAGTGAAGCACCGGGTTGCTCCGGCGTGTCTGCGAGCACGTATATGTGTACTACACTATAGATCGAGTGTACAGCCGAGACTCGATTCTTGTGGACGATTTTTTGTCGGCACGCGAGGGTCAAATTTATGTGAGAAGTCTATGTACGACGTCGACTGTACCACTGAGCGGGACGCACCGAATGGGAAATTCCTGTCCATAAACTCCGTTAACGTATGAAAAGCAGATGCCTCAATCCTATGGTGACGATGTCAACGGCCCTTTTAACGTGACTGCTGAGCTCTTAAGCAAACTTCTGGCCATCTTAGAACAAAAGTCCGAAGATGCTTTACCGAACGCGAAACTTGACCATCGCGTCAGCGGAGTAAACACGAGTGATGCAAGAAAATTATTATCGCGTAGTAAAGTGACTATATAGCGCCGTCAAGGCGTAACAGGTTGCAAAAAAAATGTAACGTCATGATGGTGTAACTGTGGCGCCAGTTTACGACGTCATAACATGACATCATCACTCGGTCAAAGGTGGGCCTGTGCAAAACCAGGTGATTTGCAAGAAGCTTGCAATGCCTCTGATTGCAGGCAGTGAAAAGGCACGTAAGGTGCAGATGAAGACCAGTACATCAACTGAGAACCAAAGACGTGTACAGGAAGACCAGTATGTAGACCAGTACATCTACTAAGTACATGTAGATGCAGTACAACTGAGTACACGAAGACAAGTACGTGAAGACCAGGACGAAGACCAGTACATCAACTAAGTACATGAAGACCAGTGCACGAAGATAAGAGCGAAAACCAGTACATCAACTGAGTACATGAAGACCAGTACATGAAGACCAGGATGAAAATCAGTACATCAACTGAGTACACGAGGACCACACCATTTAGCGATTTAGAAGCGCTATAGGCTGGGCTAGTTTGTGTTGATAATGTTACTGAGCACAATGAGCAACTACTGCACTTAGAAATTTCTAAAAAAAGCTATACATTGCGACGAAGGCTGGAAGGTATTTCTGCACTTTCCGTACAAAATTACAGTCGCTGCTAAAACGCACTATCTTCGCACCGTGTACGGTGGCCACTGCGATAGCCGGTGCTCTTGCGCCATGCCATTATCCACAGTGTGCAGTCCTGCCAAAGTCTTGACAATGGCACCCTGTTAAAACTACACACATGGCCCTTGTGTGTGGACACCAGGTTATGTCATTGTATAAGACTGGTTTTGTCTGATGCGGCATTGCCAGGACCCGGGTTTAAAGCTTCTCTACTGCATCTATGATGGCCAGAGCGCGTACAATACCGGTACAGATTTTCTATATACCAACCCAGCTATGGAATTATATGGTCGTTACGATACTCACTGCTTACCGAGGCCTGAATGTAAAAGCATTCGCGCGCGCGCGCGCGTGTGTGTGTGTGTGTGTGTGTATGTGTGTGTGTGTGCGTGTGTGTGTGTGTGTGTGTGTGTGTGTGTGTGTGTGTGTTGTTCGCGATTAGCCACCAGCCACAATCTCCAGTGAATTCAGCATCAGCACTGGCTCAGATAATTCTGTTACGAGGAATTCTAGCGTTAGAGCGTCACGTTGAAATTGAGCCGGGTATGTTTCTCTCTGGGCAGCCTTGAACTCTCTTACTCGGTGCTGTGGCGTAAGCGCTATATAGTTGGTATACCTTTGCCTGGCTGTCTGACACGGGCGTAGCACCGGGGGACGATGCGCACTCGCACCCGCTAATTATTGTCACGAGCCTTTATCCCCGCCTTCACCCTTTGAACGCTGCTCTATCGATTATGCGAGCAGATACGGCACCGGGGTGGCGAGTCCAGGAAAGTGGCGTAATCACGGAGGCACGAAACGTATTCGAACTACACCTGAATGGGCAAAAAAAAAGAACAGATATTAAACACTGGGTGGAGTTATCGAACTTTCCGGCTGCACAGTTGGTTTGTCATGGCACCCAAGTGAATCAGTGGTGTTGGTGAAGATTACGTTTGGTGGCGATGCTGCAGCAGGGAGGACCTCCACCTTAGCTGAGTTTCTATAGCCATCTCGGCTAACCAAGTGTAGGGGCGCTGGTCATTAATAACTCCAGTCAGAATGTAAGTACTATATGGCGAGGACGCTACGCAGACACGCATAGAGAAGCTGAATCTGCTCTCGTGTCGATGCTCACATTGTATACCAAACTGCCACCTATAAGCGCGGTTCATTCACGCAGAAAGCAAGCGCCACCACGAAACACATTTGCGCGAAAGAGTGCATGCCTGAGCGCTGACGTTATGCCAGGCGGATTTAGACAGGTATAGTTCAAGAGGGCCATCTTCAGAGACTCTGCGGCTGCCAGCATTTACTTTCGTGGCTCAAAAATGAATTTCACAGTCAATCTACTCGAAGTGCTCGCTCATTATTATCTTCACTGATTCACGTGAAGGCCTTCACTTATTAAAAGCTCGTTCCACTTTCTGTCATGTACGCCGGCATTCGTTTCACGGAAGCTCGCGCGACTTTTTATTCGGCCGAGCCTGTCTCACCGAGTTATCGAATCAATCTTCCTCTCGAGCTCTTAATGAGGTGAAGGGAGAGTTAAGATAAAACAAGGGGGGGGGGGGGGAAGAAAAATGTGCTGTGGGAGCGTGCTATTAGAAAGGAACGCGGCGTCACAAGGAGAAGCGAGTCCAGTGAGTCCCTCTCCCCTCCCTCGACCTTTTCTCAAGGGCTCTCCGAACCCTCTTCTGCAGTCCGCAGCGCCGGACGGCCCGAATCAGGAAGCGCCGGCCTCCGAGGTGATTTGGTAGCCCTAACCCGCGTCGGGTCATGCATGCGAGCACGTCGGAAGCGTCCCTGCCTCGAAGTCTGCGCCAGCGCTTACAGGCGCCGACTTCGCATGGTGAGACGGCGGCCGCCGTGTACTCGATAGACGTTGCCGTCGCATAGTCCAGCCCACGGGCGCCTCGCGCTAACATTCGCAAGCTGCTAGCTGTTCCTTGTGTGTGTTTTATGCAGACACACACAAAAGGGGATCGAGGAGTGGTGTTGGTGGTGGAGGGCGCCGGCGGTGGACGTGAAATAGATAGTGAAAGCACGCGACGCGTCGAGATTTAGGAAGTGGATCCGCAATTTACGGGCTCACCGCTGGCCCACGAAGTGAGGGAGGAGAGGCGCACACGAGGGGACCTCGACTGGATCGGACCGGATGAGGAGCGTGGAAAGGGAGATGAGAAATGAGGAGGGAACGAAGAAGATTCAGGGAGAGTGGCCCTTGTCGCGAAAGAGAAGTAAAAAAACAAGAAACTGCAATGAGATACAGCGGTGAACGGGACTGCGGCGTCGGTGGGGTCGCTTTCCCAACACGGCAATGCGGCTGCATTATTCAACTTGTGTATCGAGCGGGATGCGACTGAAGCGACAATTGGCCCTACACTGATAATAGGTTCTTCTTTCTTGCGCCATCTCTCGGAGAAGTACCTAACTTCAGACGCGTATAACTCTGAAACAAAACATTGTACAGTATACTTGGAGCCACTCATAATTTTTTAAATGTTAAGAAAATTCTGTTTTACGTCCCATCATTCGCAATGACACAATGAAATTTACGCGAAGCCATCAAAAAGAGAAAAAAAGCAGCGGCAGTAGCCTGTACAGATGAGATATCCAAATACTGAGTAAATTAGACCAGTGGTTTGAAGAATGCCACAATTAAGTACAACACGAGCAGTTAATTCATGGTTCCACAGAGCGTTATGTAGTTCAATATGGATAGACTTGTTTCATATTCGCGAAAAAGTTATTGCGATAACATTTATCAAAAGAAGCATGGAAGGGAATCTCAATATTGCAGTCACAGATAGCCGATTATGAAGCGGTTGAAAATGTAAATCCTTCGGTGAGTTCGCGACTATTGATCATTAAGTTTTATTGGGTAATAATGGTGATATCGTGACAGATGTAGCACGCCATTCCATTCTGTTAGTTCCAATTACCTAAGACTACTACGGGATTCAATGGACCGTTTGTTGAACTGCGATGGTTGGTACGCTGCCCCTAGCCTGCAAATTATACGGCGACGTTTCCTTAGCTCACTCCAGTTTAATGAGCAAATTAATAGTTTATTCACGGCTCGACACTTCAGGCTATGAGGCAGACGTTAAGATCGGTTAACCAACAATTTTTTTTTTTCAAAGTGGTACAGTGCAGTGGAGTGGCTGACTGAGTGAAGTGCCTGTCTAATGGAGCGAGACAAACACGGCTAAGCTTGACCAGGAACAAGTTAGCTAGAATTTCTTTGGTATAACGCCTACAAGGTTTGCAAAAAAAAAGCACAATAGGTGCATCTTTTCTTATTCTAGTAATGGTGAGAGCACAAAAAAGGGGATATTTTTATGGCCACAATATCACTCCTCGCTACGATGTATAGATTGACGAACAGATTTCACTATCAAACTCGCAGCATCGAAGTACCGTCATTGGAAATTATTCGTATCTGCACTGTTTGATGTGGCGTTAAAAAAAGGCAAGGCGGCAGATGGGTCATTAGCGTGCCTTTCTAAAGCTCAACCGTCTAAGCAAAAATTAATAAACACACGCTTCGTAGATGCAAACACCTTCCGGCTGTCTGAATCTCTGTAGTTGTCATTCGGTCCTTCACGTCTCGTAAAAACTTGGCCGCATTCACTGTCACCTGCATCACACGGAGCCAGCGCCAAACGTTGTTCTCGACAGCCACTGTCTCTTGTGCGACGTCCGGACGGTGTTAATTTAATCTGAACACCCCTTTCCGCCATCGCCCAACGTCTCTTCTTCCGTAAAGAAAAAAAAAACACACCCTCTATAATCCTTATCCCACGCGATCACCCCCACAAGCCTGTCCCCGTCGGAATTCGAGGTCTACAACAAATCTCGCTTCCTTGTCGGCACGCCTGTTCGGTGCTTCCTTGCTCGTATACCTCAAGCTACGCGGAGATAACGGGTTCGTTTTATCTCTCCTTTTTTCACCGGAGGGGGAATATGTATCACCATCGCGTTAATTACAAACAGTTTCCCTGCACGACTTCGAGCCCTATCGTAGTCGTGGTCTCTGTAACCCTCCCCCTCCCCCCTCAACCGTCCAGTCCTGTCACGTGCGGCATAAGTCTCCGACGTCGGCGCCATCGTGTCGCGAATAACTGGTCACTGCGGGAGGCAAACCTGGAATTATCGCTGTGCCCAAGCTAATTCCCACGACACACCGATCGCTTTGCGCGTACGCAGTTCCGCTTGCGGCCCGAAAGGGGCGTTGGGGGGGGGGGGGACGCATTTTGACAAAATGAAAAGAGAAACGAAATAACATTCTGAATAAAAATTAGACGAGAGGGTCCGGCTGCATCTTCCCGGCCGCAACGTATGTCTACAGCGCAAGACCTTCCCCCCTTCCCCCTGTCTTTTTTTTTTTTTTTGTAAGCCGATGAAGTCGAAAAGCAGGCTTTTACGAAATGCATTCAGGTACGCGGGTAAACGTAGTGAACATGATTAGATAAACACAATTACGTGAGGTTGAGTTTTTTCGAGTTGAAACTGGACGTTACGGAATTCTACACAATGTGCGTCGGGAAAAGTGAAAGATTGATTGATATGTGTGGTTTAACGTCTCAAAGCCACCATATGATTATGAGAGACGCCGTAGTGGAGGGCTCCGGAAATTTTGACTACCTGAGGTTCTTTGACGTGCGCCCAAATCTGAGCACACGGGCCTACAACATTTCCGCCTCCATCGGAAATGCAGCCGCCGCAGCCGGGATTTGATCCCGCGACCTGCGGGTGATCAGCCGAGAACCTTAGCCACTAGACCACCGCGGCGGGGCCGAAAAGTGAAAGTCAGTGAACATGAAAAGGTCAAACGCCTTACACCAGATCCCACAATCGCTCGTGGTACGAAGCCTTTCTGAAGAGTCGCAGTGGCTTAAGCGGAAGTTTGAAGAGAATGATCAGTAATGAAGTGCGGCGAACTTCAAAGTTCTATTGTGTAACGCATCACGTAATAATAGTTTATTGCAGTCATTGAGGCTCACCTATAACATTTTCCAAGCATATTTTTTTACGATGTGTCTGCTTCATCTGATCGGCTAAGAAATCCGCTATCTGACGTCACGCAGCTGATCAAAACTGCATAACAATCTTTTTTCATGCTTTTCTGTACAGAATTCTGTATCGGTGCAGAATTATGTACAGAATTTCCGTATCTATGTATTTGGCTCTTTCAATGTCCCGCCGCGGTGGTCCAGTGCCTACGCTACTCGGCTGCTGACCCCTAGGTCACGGAATCGAATTCCGGCTGCCGCGGCTGCATTTTTGATGGAGGCGAAAATGCTCTACCATGTGGTCAGATTTGGGTGCACGTCACAGAACCCTAAGTGGTCGAAATTTCCGGAGCCCTCCACTACGGCGTCTCTCATAATCATATGGTGGTTTCGGGACACTGAACCCCACACCAGTGTTTATTCAATAAAGCTTTGATTGATTGATTGATTTGTGGGGTTTAACGTCCCAAAACCACCATATGATTATGAGAGACGCCGTAGTGGAGGGCTCCGAAAATTTTGACCACCTGGGGTTCTTTAACGTGCACCCAAATCTGATTCAATAAAGCTTTCGACTAGCAGTCAGCGCCCGTAATCACGTGTCGCCTTCCGTCGTCTTCTAACAGCGCTGTTTCTTTCACATTGAGTTATGTACAAAGGAACTAGTCTTTTACCGCTTCTACAGTCTATACGGCACTACATTTGACAGAGAAGACATGGCACGACAGCACCCGTCCTTGAACATAAAAGAAAGAAAATAAAATAAAAAGATGATGACTTAATCATTGGGTTTGGCTGTCCCATGTTTCTAATTTCCCACAAGGTGGATGCGCTCAAAAGCGACTACGTGGATTATTGTGCTGGGCACCAGGGCCGAAGTCCGCTTGTACCTATTCCGCTAGTAAGTACCCGGCACCAGTATTTCTTTCACCAAGGCTGTGGTGGATTAAGGTGCACCCAGGGTTCATTAAAGAGCCTTATGCGGCCACCTGTAGAGATGAGTACCCATGAGCAACTGAGCGCCAGATAGGTGCACTCTCCTTCCCATCAGGAAAAATCGGTGAGTTTCCGGTTGGTACCGGGAGTCGAACCTCCCGCATCTGAAGCGGGCGTTCAACCATGTAGCCACTGCAGAGGTTGGTACATTGTAGTGATGCAATATCTTAAGAAAGAATGTATTACGAACTAGCCGCGCCATGTGCTTTCTTCAAGAAAATAAATTTCTTCACCAGATGAAGATCGTGCTAGGTTGCGCTCACGCAGAGGTATACACCTTGTCAACGAAGGCTCCCTGGACGCCACCATAAGCCACACTCGGCTGTTTTTATGCGTGACCTCCCAAAAATTCTGGGCCAGAGCTGTGACGTCAGCTTTTGTACTCCTGTGAAACATCCCAGAAAGGAGCGGATCCTCGTCTACGTTCAAAAGGTCTATAGGAGGAGAGAAAAGTTCAAGGCCACCGTGGAAAAGAAAGAAAGATCATGTCGGAGCCGATGAATGGTTATTACTAACATAAAATCAAATCGCATAAATCTGTGTAGCATGAGCACATATCTATTTATTTCGTTGCCTACGGCGTAGATCTGAGCAAGCATGTATGACTATTTGTTTAATTATGTTCTTCAGATGCCAGTACTATAATCGAGAGGCGCTACGAAGCAGTTTTTTTATGCACCATTCACTACAATTACTCCTCGATTTAAACATAGCTAGACTCGCTATTTTAAGCGTAGCGGGACTCGCTATTTTGATGTTATAGTTATTGCATCTGTATGAACAGCGTTGTTTACCTTACAGCACCAAGTCCTCTAATAGTAGCCAGGAGCTAACAGCTTCTGTAAGGAGACTTCCTTGTTCATGCAAAAGATAGTGTACCGCATTTACTTGGGCTGTGAACGCAACGACGGTAGGAAGAGTGTCGCACACTTCATTGCAACATTAAAATGGATGCACCCTATGGTGCATTTAATGAACTACAGAAGCAGCGATTAGCATTTCCAAGGGAATTATGCTAAAAGAACGAGCTGAATAAGCTGCTGACCTTGTGCACATTCATCAATGGTTGATGACACTGATCGAGGCGAGGATGTTCAGACCCAACAATCTGGCATCTAATCTAGAAAACAGTGCGATGCCCAAAAAAAGTGGAAGCTCTGACTAAAAAAAAACAATAAAAATGTTATTCATTGATCTATTCCGACAGGCTCACAAAGCATTTCGAAAGGCATTGCGCGGTGATGCAGTGATAATCCTGCGTTCCATATACTCAATTTTCTTGAGCAACGGTTCGCCATATTTTTTTTTATTTTGAAATATGAATTTTCATTTTCGCAGCAGCAATCTTCAGCTTGAGAAACTGTAAGCGCAACATCGAAATCGTGCGAGATGCGAGCAGAGACGAACGCAGCCGAGAATCTTGAGCGATCACATGCCGCTAAGCCAACGTCCATCTCGACTTTCGCCTTTAAGAAATGAGAGTACGCGGCCCGAAGTGATGGCTGGGCAAAACGGACCAGTACCTCAATATAGTGGCGAGATGGGAACGCAATGTATAGCGAGAGAAAAAAACGAAAAAAAAAACTGTGTGATTCTCGTTCAAAAGTTCTCATCCGTTTTGTCGAGCAACGCAGAATGGAAAGTATCTAGCCGGATTAAAGCGAGAGATTACAAGCATGAAAGGGCGTCGCGTGTTTATAATCCGACGTCAAGGACTCCTTTGGCCGATCATCTCTCCCAGCCTGGACTATGATGGACAGGGTGCGATGATGCAACACCCACTTTCTATGCAAGTTTTGACTTGCTATACATGAAGTGGTACACACGTGCGCCGAGAACGTAAAGAACATGAGTTGATGCGAGGTTCAAACTGAACGATGGGTGTGCTATGGAGCTACGAGAAGATACAGGAAAATGCGGACTATAGCTTGATGGTCCAGTCCATGTTCGCAACGCATGCAAGCATTTATCATTGGATGTATCGTAAAAGCAACGTCACACGTACGCTGTGTTTAAAGGGATATTACGGGTGAAGTATATCGAGGGCGAGGCTCGTTCGACGTCCGTTTTCACGACTGCGTTATATTGGGAAACGCTCGGATAACGTAGGCCGTGGCCGGACTTTCATAAGACGCACGCGCACGCATGCACACACACACACACACACACACACACACACACACACACACACACACACACACACACACACACACACACACACACACACACACACACACACACACACACACACACACACACACACACACACACACACACACACACACACACACACACACAAAAGGTTCAACAGTACACTTACGTCACAGTAATTGTGACAAAACAATATAAAACGCATATACTCACAAACCTTTTGTACTAGTCGGTGAATTTAACCGTAGACATCATAGACCTTAGGACCTATAGCTTCACCCACTCGTCATGGTTCACCTTGTGGAGATGCATGGATTTTTTTTAGTTTTTAGTGCGAAGTGCTTTAAGGGTCCGAGCTGTAGTATGCTACCGTCATCTCATATAGCTCGGCGTAACGTAGGCAAGACTTCGTATGACAACAGAAAAAAAAGAGAACCCAAGTGAGAACAAGAAAGACAAAAATGAATTAAACAGGGATAAAAATAGAAAGAAAAATAAATAAATGAACAAAAGATAGAAAAAAACTCCGCACTTCCTTCGCGCTTGGCACGTAATAATTAGCACCGCGTCTTGCGTAATTAGGCTGCGTTAATTACGAAAGAGGCCGTGGCAATTATTTAGAATTGAATATGACCAACAAACTGAACGTTTCGTCGACAAAAAGGCGACTACATGTCTTGAGCATGAAACGACGAGCTAACGACTATCGGGAAGCGCATAAATACAATCGATTTCGAGTGGAGCGAGTTTCAAAGTACTTGTGATTATTAGCGCGAAAAAAATGTAAAAAGGAAACAAGAGCCTGGGAAACGCGTCGCAGGCGCTGAAACTAGGTAGAGTGGACGCATCGCAATTGTGAAAAGCCCGCACGTTTGCGAGTACAGTGCCTCAGCTCTGCGAGGATTGTTGTCGGATACAGGCGGTACTTTACTCGGGAACATTTACTCTTCTATGGCAATGAAGCAATAGCTGCGGGAGCGGAGCTACAGCACATGTATAGTCAGTCTTCAGCGAAGAAGTCCGGCTCGGCTCGCATTTCGAATGCCGGCCTTGTTTGCAGATACCGCTGCACAGAATTTGCTACGTCTGCTCACGCAGACGCATATTTGTGAGTGGAATTCAACGCAAGCTCCTTCGTCGAGTCGTCGGAATCGCTGGTGGGCGGCGAGCACTCACAAAAAGACGAAGACGCCATTTTGACTCTGAGGTGCACCTGAAACGTGCGACATTTTCAGACGTGCAAAAAGCGCGAAATGACACTCTATAAAGCGAAGCAAATATTATTTGAATATTATTTCTCCTTGGTTCGTGCAGCGTCTCTGTATAAACACCGTCCCATGGGAAATAAATAAAGTAGTTTTTTTTATTATCCTCACTCGGAAAACATAGACGCTTTGTGGGACTCTATTCTTCAGCGGTGGCACGTGCCTACTTTGGTCTTGTAGCCTTCCGTTCACTGTACAGCTTCACTGCCACAGAACGTTGTCCCCTGGTATAGCAAGCCGGTCGTTTGCTAGAAGAGCGCGTACGGTCGTTTTTGCAGTTCGCACTACTTGCAATGACCCACGCTTGCTTGGAAGAAGAGTTCAGTTACATTGCACGTGAGTAGCCATAGGCAAGAGTAGTATCGAAAGCTCCTATTTATCGCTCGTAATAATTGTCCCGCGATGGTAACACCGTTCGCAGAGGAGTGGCATGGAAGGTTTCAACTTCGTTGAACGCTCTCAACGAGCGTGCGTTGCCGAAATAGAGGCGTCATCGACCGGACTTTCCCCACTGATTGTAGCGGATTTTTACCGTACCAATAATTACGGCAGGTGTTTTGCCGGTTGTACGCCGCGTGGTCAACCCGTGTAGACTGCGAGTCTTCGGACTGACTCAGCGGCACAAGATAACGCGGCTGTCATTAGCGAACGTGACCGGAATGTCGGTCTTCGAGTAAGCGTATGAAAGTGGAAAGCCAATCACATTACTGAACGATGAAGAGCGAATGTGGGCACGTTGGAACTAAGAATCTCAATAACGCATAAGTTCGAGCCACTTGTGATGAGCAACCATTATCCGTAAATGAATAACTCTGGCGAAACAATAGACGAAGCAGGTGAAACAGTGGCAGCAAAACTTTCTCGCAGACTAGTTGATACATACCTCATCCTTAGTCATGCTGCACAAGGAGAAAGAAAGTGCAAGAACAGAAGAGAGGGCACACACGTTTCTGCGTTCCTGTTCTTTCTCTTTGATCGCTCGGCTCGTCTAAAGTTTAAGGCAAGCGAACTACCGAGTCGTATGAACACTACGTCCACTTCGTAACCACACACAAGCGCGCATCCCAGAGTCTACACACACAATTCCTTTCTGTTGACAATAAAAGAGAAACCAAGAAAAGAACTAGGTAAGCGCCAGCGTGCCAGAAACTTACCGGAAACAATCCCGTCAGGCTCCGCTTTCGTTCCTCCACGAACACGGAACCACAACATTGGTAATGGCCGTCCTACGCAAAAGGCGAAAAGATAAGTGTGAGATAAAAACAAACAGAAACAAAGAAAAGACTATGCGGATGCAACAGCCCGCACAAGAAGAAAAGCAAATTAGTATGGAGAGTCTAAGGTGCGAAAAGGACTTTCACTAAAATGCATTATGAATGGGCGCGCAATGGGTGATTACGTCACTGCGCCAAAGGTATAAAGGGTTGCGAAGTGGTGACTATAAAGCGTGCAGAAGCAAGGGGTGACCGCCGGAATACGAATGCTGGATGAAGATAAACGTGCGTTTCGAGTTCTAGACCTTTCTCTTATACGTCCTCTCTCTTTCTTCTTTTCTTTCGCGGGAAACAAGAGATTCTGCTAAAGATAGATCTACGGCAGCGTACGGCTTGTGCACTTTCGTAAGCCGCGTGCCGCGATCCTGATTCATTATGGGTTGGCGCAGGTTCAAGACACTATGCGTACACAATCTATCGCACCAACTGGTTCCACGCTGCTTCAGGTATACGTCGGTATCTGAAATGCCCGATCGTCGTGCGTCACGTTTCACGTGGGAATGCGAAGGCAGCCGGCACATCTATCGCGCTGTTGCAACTTCTGTGACGTACAGAGCCGTCTCTTAACTGTGAGTCACCGGTCGTGAGACATTCGCATTCAATACTGCATGATCGAATCCTGGTATTCGTAATACGTCTTTGCCTTGCATTTTGCTAGATAGATATGTGGGGTTTAACGTCCCAAAACCACCATATGACTATGAGAGACGCCGTAGTGGAGGGCCCCGGAGATTTCTACCACCTGGGGTTCTTTAACGTGCAGACAAATCTTAGCACACGGGCCTACAACATTTCCACCTCCATTGGAAATACAGCCTCCGCAGGAGGGATTTGATCCCGCGACTTGCGGGTCAGCAGCCGAGTACCTTAGCCACTAGACCACCAAAGCGGGGCTTGCAATTCACTGTAGATCAACGCTCCTTTTTAGCGCTTGTTTGGGCCTTAAAAATGATCGTACTTCTAGGATGGTCCTCTTTTTATCTGAATCTTTTTTTTATCGTGCGTAATGGGGGCGGAACTCGTTCAAATGACATTTAATGAAATGTGAAGCCACAAGTTCTCCCTGGTCACTAAAATATAGCAATATATTTGTACATAACCAAGCCCATTTTAGAAAAAAAATGTTTATGTATACTGCATGCTGGTCACACAAAGCCCTCCATCTACAAGAGTTTGAAGCAAGTCAAGAAAGATGCTTTGAAGCGTGAGATAAAAAAGGTGAAAAAAAGAAGGCTAACTGTAACAAAATGTGTTGTTATTGCCGCACACACTGGGTTCAGAAGTACCAGACAGTTTTGTTCCGTACTAAGCCGAAGAATTCCAAATCAGAGACATGAAAATTCCCAATTTCAGTGGTTTTTCCTAAACGTTGACGAAATTATCAGCATGTTTTCCCGTACAAAAGTACTGATTTCCCCTCCATCCACGTGCGCGCATACTATATTTGCACGTGTCTGAAATACTGGCGTCTTTTGAAATCATGACTAGCCCATCTACTGCCGCACAACAAAAGCATGTCTTTATTAATTCATATACTGTTGGTACCCATTACATTGCGGGCTTCAAGTCACCAATTGTGAACTATAGACGTCGCTCCACGTAAATATCAGAAACAAATCTCAAAGGCCATGTTTGCGTGGTGCATGCGTCAAAACCGGTTACGGCAGATGAAGGCCCACTGTGACCGCTAATTTCCGGCCGTTATAGGAGAATTTAAGCATTCTTGAAATTCCCTGCAATATCACGAAGATTCCCTTTGGCTCAAAATTACAGGCGAAATTTCCCCGAAAAAGGGAAACTTCCCTCACGGAACATCACTGGGACTAGAAAGACAAAAGGGAAATCTGAACAGCGCATGCCCGTCAATGATGTAACACACTATTGCCACTTTTAAAATTAGATACGCGGAAGCGCCAGTCTTTCTTATTACGTGCGTTGCAGCAGATAGTGATTATGTTCGAGAATATTTAGATTCGAGAATATTTGGCTGGAATCTCACCAACCTTGTTGTATTGCTGCATTAAACAAAGATGTCCCCATGCGACTAACGATGTAATCAAGAGAATTCAGCATGCACCAGTCACATCGTGATTTCCTTTAAAGGTCGGTAAGTTACTATGCCCAGTCAGGAAGGGGTATTTCATGCACGAGATGAACTGCAAGCGGGATTATTTTGTGTACTTTTCTTTGTTGATTGAGTTTTACTGGCTTGTTTTTTACTACAACAATTTATCCAGTTTTCTTATTTACCGGTCTCATTAGCACTTTATATTAGCCCTGTCATAATAATAATAATAATATTAATAATAATAATAATAATAATAATAATAATAATAATAATAATAATAATAATAATAATAATAATAATAATAATAGTAATAATAATAATAATAATAATAATAATACTTTTATTTTCATCAATTTTGACAGAGACTGTGGGTAAGAGTCGCTTGCCACACATTCAACCTGACAGAGGCCCGCAGCCCCCGCTACGATGCAGGTCGCGACAGCACACATGTTTAGAAGCTTCTCCACATAATACGTTTTGTTACGGGAAAGCCAGCTTCGATGAATATTCGCTGTTGATTGGTACACATTCACGTGATGTGGAACACGAGCATGCGTCGGTGCGCTAAGCCCTTGCGAAAACAATTGTTCAAGAAAAAAGCTCTTGTCAAGAAATTAACAAGCAAACACATTCAGACGCCTTTCCAACAAACGGTTAAACAGAGTAAGTACCTTTATACGGAAACATTCTTTACACCTCAGCTGTATTGGAAACATCACAGTGTGCTACTTTTACAACTAATAGCGCTCTGTAACACACACACACACACAATATATATATATATATATAGACGTTGCGAGGAAGGAAGCGCACTGGCTCCGTAGTATAAACGGAAGCGAAAAAGCACGACTAACGAGGAAACACTTTTATTAATCACATACGTTTCGGCTGGTGGGCCAGTCACACTGACGAAGGCTGGCCCACCAGCCGAAACGTATGTGATTAATAAAAGTGTTTCCTCGTTAGTCGTGCTTTTTCGCTTCCGTATATATATATATATATATATATATATATATATATATATATATATATATATATATATATATATATATATATATATATATATATATATATATATATATATATATATATATATTGAACAGTGATGACTGGAACAAATATATGCGTCATATACTAAGCCTTTACACTTGTTGAGGTAAGGAACAGGGACGAAAATTGTACGAACGAATACGAAGTTGTTCGGGTGCATCATAGCATTTTTGATAAGAATGAAGCCTTCTTTTTTATTCAAAGTAATAGGCCGATATGTCCTATGCGAAGAAGACTTCGAACGCAAGTCCGGCGTCAGCAGCGTGAACGAAACGCAGCGCCAACTGCACGTTCACTATGTCTTTGTGGCATTCGCGTGGCTAAAAACAATACAGAACAGTGGTCATGCCACAAAAAACAAAAATACACGTGTCACATGAGATGGGCTCTGACTTCATTTCTGCGGCATTCATGCGACAGAAATACAATGACTTAAACCAAGGCCCCGTTCGTGTGGTGTTAAGTTCACGATGGAATGGCCCACTGGAAAACTTTCCCTTTCTAGTCGTCATGAACATGAGCGTCGGCGTCGGCCTGCAAAAGAGGCTTTGGCCCAACTCAAACGACATCATAACTTGCCCACACCCAAACTACACCAGCGTCCTGTCGTTCCACCAGCCGCGGTAAAACATGGGTTTGCACTCGCTACGATCTACCTATACCCATGAACGAAAATGAATGCGGAAAGACTCTGCAAGTCGTTTTGTTTTTCTTTATTCTTCGAACATATTGTTGCTCACGTTCTCGTAACTATTATGCTCTGAGGCAAGTGGGCTAGGGGGATACCGAAAGTTAGGTGGGCAGATGAGATTAGGAAGTTTGCGGGTATAAAATGGTAGCAGCGAGCACAAAACCGAGTTGAATCGCAGAACACGGGAGAGGCCTCTGTTGAACTGCAGTGAATGTAGTCAGGCTGACGATGATGCTCTATTGTAACTATTGTGCTTCGCGTTACCAATTCCGTCAATTTCCGGCAATCCCAGAGCTCTTGCCGGTAAAGGCCAAGCGCGATAACCGCAATATATATATATATATATATATATATATATATATATATATATATATATATATATATATATATATATATATATATATATATATATATATATATATATATATATATATATATATATATATATATATATATATATATATAGCTTCTTCTCACGGGAGGGAAAATCCGGGGCAACCTTTTCGGGTACACGCAATTGATGGCTGACTCGCACGCGTTCCCTGTCACGTAGGCGCAAGAAGTAGACACCAAGGCGTGCCCACTCCACCTCCTGGGGCAGTGCAATCTCGCCACACTGCTAAAATCACAAAACTTTTTTTCGGGGAGAGACTGCCCCGTAGAGTCGTCCACTTTGCGCTCTATACTTTTAGTTGTTAGGCTTGCACTAATTGGTCACCTGCAACCTTTGTCACCTCTCACTCTCTCACACCGGCTGGAACACGTTCTATCTTTCTGGTGCTCCCGCGTTTCCATTTGGAGTACATGTCTTCTCGGGTTTCTTGCATACATCTTGCTGGTTGTATTAGCAGTGCTTCCTGTGACATGCACCATGGTACACGCTTTCGCAGAGTATTGTATAGAGCTTTGAATACAACTTCAGAGTGCTTGGTGGAAGTTGGCCCACAGATTTCTCCTGCGATGTCAATCGCGATTGCATGCCGCCCTATAGGCAACGTGCTCGTCAAATCACGAGCAAGCTATGCCTCAGAGACACGCCGAGTTAATGGGTACAGCAACAGATACCTGGGTGCAATCATCGATGATCGCCTTTCTTGGCACCCTGCCGTTATTACTGAGACACGTAAACCGCTGTCCCAAATCAAGCAAGTGGTCTCTTTGAATGTTAGGGGCGATGACATCTGCACTCGCTCGCAGGATGTATGCACTGCCAATCTTGAGTGTGCCACCTGGTTAAATATCTCAGCACGAACGGGTTCATCCTGTGGCCCTCCGAGTAATGTTTGGTTTATCTCGGGATGCTCAATCTATTTCACAACTCACCGAAGCAAACCGATTGTCCCTAAGATTGCAAGCTGACCAGAAGAAGTCACACAATAATATTGAGAGTACGCACTGAGCTCCAGATGACAAAGCATTCGTTAATAGGCTGATTGGACGCCCACTCACCTATGGGATAAAATGGTAGATTTTTTTTTCGGCATCACTGGCAATTCTGGACAAACAATGCTCTTCGAAAAAGCGCAGCCAGTACATCTTCCTCATTCACCTGTCGAACCTAGAAATGCACAAAAAGCGTGACCAGCTTGTTGTCACGCTTTCTATTCCAATTAGCCCAGTTACACTTGTTCTCCAATTGATCTCCAATTTGTTTAAACAACTGTAGAGAGAGAGATAAATAGAGAGGAAAGGCAGGGAGGTTAACCAAGCTTGCCAACCGAGCCAAGCTTCATTAACCTCCCCGCCTTTTCTCTCTATTTATCTCTCTTTTTCTACACTTGTTAAAAAAATTGGAGATCACATTGATATATTTGCAGAGGCGTCTGTGCGCAGCAACGGCCTATAGGTGCTCCCACGGCCTTATTTTACCCTTCGATGGATATCAGGTGGTAGTTAAAAATATCGCATCCATCATGATAAGTGACTGCGCCACTAGCAGAGATTGATGACGCCCTTAAGTATGCGCAAGAAATATTTACTAACATCAAAGGTCGTCATCGTTACGAATTCTCGTAGTGAACACGGACAATTTCACGTGTATCCGTGCGCTCTCCCGTGTTTCTTACGCAACAGACTTCGCTTATTAAGGAATATTATGAGACCACGTCCGGTACTGCAGTAACCAGGTTATCTTTTTAATCCAGATGCACGAGCCAAAGAGGCCAAGCCCGCGTGACATACGATGATGGTCACTACAATGATTTTGTCATACAGATGAAGATGAAGTACATAGTCAGCGCACGCACTATCCCCCCCCCCCCCTCGCAAAAAAGGGCAGCAAGTTAGAAAGGGTTGGGACGCCGAATATATGGTTTCAGTCGAGAGACGTGGGCGATATCGGTGTGGCGGCGACGACGATCAGAAGCCGCCTTGACAGGAGCAACGCAATAGTTGACTTCGGATGTTCGTTCCAGGATGGTGTATGGACCGAGATATCAGTGAAGAAATTTTACGCAGAGCCCAGGCGCACGAACAGGTGTCCACAAAAAAACTTCGTCGCCTGAGCGGAACAGAATAACTCGACGCTTTGCATCAATGTCAATTTTTTTCTTGTCCTCAATGGTAGTGTTGGCGCGGGCGATTTCGCGGAAGCGGGTGACACGAGCGGCGAACTCTTCCGGGAGAGATGAAGATGGAACGGAAGATGTGGATAAAAAGGTGGTGTCCAGAACAAGAGTCCGTACACGGCCATACATGAGAAAAAAGGGGTTGTAATTCGTCATACGCTGTATAACAGTATTATATGCGAACGTGACGAAAGGAAGTATAGTGTCCCAGTTTTTGTGATCCGGTTGAACGTACATGGAGATCATGTCGGACAAAGTTCGGTGAAAACGCTCAGTCATACCACTAGTTTCTGGGTGATACGCTGATGTGATATTGTGGATGGTGTTAGAGGCTTGGAGGACTTCAGCAAGGACATGTGAAAAAAAAATGTCTCGCCACGGTCACTAAGAAGCACACACGGTGTGCCATGTCGTAAAATAATGGCGCGAAAGAAAAAATTGGCGACTTCAGAGGTAGCACCAGACGGAAGAGCTGCCGTCTCCGCGGAGCGAGTAAGGTGGTCCACGGCAGTAGCAATCCAACGGTGACCGGCTGGCGCAAGCTTAAGAGGTCCGTATAAGTCTATGACCACAAATTCAAAGGGAGTGGACGGGCACGGCAGTGGTTGCAATGGTACCGCGGGAAGAGACGTGGTACGTTTTCGGTGCTGGCATGACGCGCAGGAAGCGACGTACTTGGCGACAGAAGTGGAGAGGCCAGGCCAAAAGCAGCGAGTCTTGAGGCGGTTGTAGGACTTGTGGAACCCT
The DNA here is from genome assembly GCF_043290135.1 of Rhipicephalus microplus. Taxonomy (NCBI): domain Eukaryota; kingdom Metazoa; phylum Arthropoda; class Arachnida; order Ixodida; family Ixodidae; genus Rhipicephalus; species Rhipicephalus microplus. Next base: position 51,812,952 of record NC_134702.1, read on the forward strand.
AAGCGGCCAGCTGTCGCGTCTTCATGAAACGCTTGTAAAACTTTCAGACGAAGTGAGCGAGGAATGACGGGAACCAATTGGTTACCGAGAGGATGGTAAATTTGCCGACATGATGTTCCATCTTGAAGCTTGAAACAGGCAAGTAGTCGTCTTAGGCGGCTGTTTGGAGCACGCGATAGACAGTGAGCCGATCGATGAATGTGCAGCAGTAGGTATCGGCATGTTGGAGCGAGGCAAGATCTGTGGAGGAAAGAGGGTCCGCCGAGGAAACGAACTCTTTCGAACCAGCAACTTTCTGCTTGGTCGCTTTGGTGGGCGGTGACGAACAGATGGAAGGTGACTCTTCGGCGCTTTGCGAGAGCGGGCAACGTGACAAAGCGTCGGCAACTTTGTGCTGTCGACCCGACCTATTTGTGACGCTTAGTCATACTCTTGCAATCGTAGTACCCAACAGCCAAGGCGTACCGACAAATTTTTGAGAGACGATAACCAACACAGAGCGTAATGGTCAGTCACTATTGTGAAATGCCGGCCGTATAAATAAGGGCGAATCTTTTGTACGGACCACACGTTGGCGAGACATTCTTGGTCAGTGATGCTGTAATTTAACTCAGCAGGTGAAAGAGTACCGCTCACGTAGGCCACAACTTGTTCTTCGAAAGCGTGGTTCCGCTGAAGATCGACAGCACCAATGCCAAGTCCGCTTGCGTCAGTGTGTAAAAGAGTAGGTGCTGCAGGGTCGAAATGACGAAGCACTGGTCGTGATGTGAGGCATCGCTTGAGGGTGTGAAAAGCGGCTTCGCAGTCATCCGACCAGACAAAGGGTGCGCTCGGGGTCAGAAGTTTGTGCAGAGGAGCCACAATAGTAGCGAAGTCATGTACAAAGCAGCGGAAATACGACGCCTGGCCAAAGAAGCTTCGGAGGTCTTTGGCTGTGGTTGGTGTAGGAAAGTGCAGTACCACGGCAACCTTGTCGGGATCGGGCTCAATGCCATGTTTACTGACGATGTGACCAAACACCTTGATGCTGTGACTGGTAAACCGACACTTCTTAGTGTTGAGCTGGAGACCGGCCTTAGCTAAACACGTGAGGACTTCGTCTAGCCGTTCCAGGTGCTGTGAGAAGCTGGACGAAAAGATGACAATGTCGTCCAGGTAGCAAAGGGAAGTCTTCCATTTTAATCCCCACTCCCCACAGTACCGTGTCTATCATTCGTTCGAATGTAGCTGGGGCGTTGCATAGGCCAAAAGGCACATGCCTTTTTTCTTGGACTCAATTAATTTCTTGCGCTCAATTTTATGACCATTTATGGTTACTTTCTTCCGAGAGGCTGTACTGACTTCCATGGACTAGGCTACCTGTTAGAGTTTTTTCTTGCGTATTTTAACTTATTTTCGTCCAAGTATTCCTCGTTCTTTTTTCTTTTTCACCATCATATCTTATTTCGTCTTTCTCTCCTCCCATCTTACTTTCCTCTGTTTCATCCCTCGTCACGAAAGAGTAGGCAAGCGTTGTGCCCCTCCTAGTGGCAGTGACCAGCATACTCTCTCCCTCTGTCCCCTCAGGCATTTGAGCAAGCCAATGAAATAAATAAATAAATAAATAAATAAATAAATGAGCAACTTGGTTCATATTGTGTACTGAGCATAAAAGTGTTTTCACTTGATGCATGAACACAAAGGAAGGTAGAGGGGAAAGGTAAAAACGTTGTTCCTCCACCCTCATTTTCTCGTTGTCTCTCTCCAAGGAATCATAGCTTTGTTGCCAGAACGCATGGTTGTAATGGGCTCCTCCGTCATACCTAAGATGCCTTTCCGTCTCACTCGGCAGGCCCTTCGAGGATAAGTATCCCGCACCACACCTCGCTTCTATTTTCGGAGACATCGCATCCTCCGGCTTAAGCAACATGTACGACCACTACAGCCGCGAACTGAACGAACAAAGCACGCGATGTTCGACTCCCTCACGCAACAAGGGACAGCGACCGTCCTGCAACCAGCCACTCGAGTGGCTCGCCCAGAGAAGGACATGCACGCGCTGTCTCTCAGGCAGCGGTGGCCGACCCTTTCGCCGCCACACGCGACGCTGCACGCCATCGGGTCATCGGCAGCTGGCGCTCTTGACACACACTCACACGTGAATGCTCCCAGGAGGCAGAGAGGATGCGATCGTCACCCCCACCACCGCAGGAATGCCAGCGACGTCAACATTCAGCAGAAATAGGTCCTAGTAAGCTCGCACAAGTTCCACAAAACACGGCAGCAAGCCGCTCGCCAGTTCAAGGGCAAGCCGCCGCCCCTCCGGAAAGAACGCGCCCTGGTACGGCGCCCGATGTGGGGGTCATGGGATTACGCGGGACGATTATTCGACACGGGCCGCTCGCCACGCGGACGATTTCCCGGGCCTCCGTGCACGGCATTGTCGTCCTGCGGACGATGAAGCGCGCGCACGTCAACGGGCACTCGCCGTAGTCCGACAGTTCGCTAACGTCGTTAACGAAGGCAAAAAGAAAAAAAACGCGCCCTTGTGCTCCCGGAGCACTCTTGGTCGACATACGGGAGTTGACTGTTCCGCGAAGGTTCTCTCCTCGGTATTGCGCGCACGTTCCCCTATTTGCCCGTTGTTTGAATCGTCGTTGATGACGACGTAGTCGTCATGTGCGAGCAGCCGTAACTGCTCGGAAAAGAAAAGAAAGGTGCCAGACGGCTCCTGGCGCCTGACGATGTTCTTTTTCGGGGGATGCGATACAATCGCGACATGCGAGGCACAGGGTCACTGGGCAGCAGGAGCACTTAAGGCGCGGCCAAAAGGGCGCGCGATCACCTTGAACGCATACCGCCGTCTCGTCATATAGTCGGACAGTTCTTGTCCAGGAAGTGAGGTGTACCACGGAAGCGGATGAAGGCAACCGTTACAGTTTCGGGCTCTGTTTCTCTCCATAGAGAGAGAGAGAGAAAGCAATTTATTGAAATCTGATTCTCTATACTAGCTATACACTAACTAGAGCTTACTGTTACAGCTGTATAGTTACCAGCCCACGATCGTGCAGAGACTCAAAGTTGTAAATGGTTTGCATAGCTGCGAGTCTTTTATTTCTTTTTGTCGACTGGTAGTCGTTGACAGTGCGATAAATTTTATATCCGGCATGAGAGTCGACGTCATAAAACTCGGGCTGTAATGCTTGCAACCTAAACTTTGATGTTTGTTTCCGCGCGTTTTATAGCGCAACCTAATAAATGAAAGCCAGAGTTGTCTGTAAAGAGACAAAGAAAACCGGATGAGCAGGACGTTTAACCAACACAAAATAACCAGCTCGTTATTAGAGCGGGCGAAGAAGGTTTAGAATTTTTTTAAAAATTAATAGGGGGTAGGTATATATATTCTATAAATGCGCGTGTTATAAGATAAGGTGTCTAGCAAGGCCCTATATTTCAATTTTGATTCTGGTGTCTCACGTGCCTGAACAGCAGTGTTAGTATCGGCATGCCGTAGAGGAGCACACCTCTTTAACTATAGCTCAACTATTAACTATAGCTTTAACTATAGCCTTGGTTGTGACGGAATCTTTAGATAGAAGGTAATAATCAAATAATTAATGAACATATTCGGTTTGAGTTGGGTCATAGCTCGAAACTTGTGCATGGCAAGCGGGTGTTCTATTTGAGAGCCATGCCATTACATAGAACTGCTTTGAAAAGAAGAAAAAAAACTATAAAAACGTCTTGTAGTACGAAGAGCTGCCTTAACGCATGCCACATTGTGCGACAGAAGCGTAGAATCACACCAGAAGACAAAACATATCAATTGCACAAAGAGTGGGTAGTTTAGAGTCCCACTTATTGTAAAGCGCTCATACATATTTGGTTTCTAGAGAGAGCACCGAGAAAGATAGTATAGCAGTTGTGTGGGTACACGTGTTGCCTGACGGACGCGTATACAGGTTACTTCGCTAGTTTGCCATACTTGAATTATTATCACGTATGGGACACTTCACAGATGCCTTTGTAGTATGGATTCTAGGAAAGTTTGAAACGACCTCTGTTGCACGCAGAGACTTCTTTTATGTTGCGACAAAGTTGAGGTGTCCTTCGAGAAGCGAATCCAGGCTAGTGCTAAATTACGCCATCGCATCCTACTCTTGAGACGAAGCTGAAGCGTCTTCCAAGTTTTTGACTAGCTGGGTTCTTTCAAGGTGCATCTAAATTCATCTACATGGCCACCTTTCGTTGCAACCTCTAAAAATGACACCGAACGGTCCGGGGATCGAACCCGCTTCCTCGTAATTGAGTGGCATGACGAGCAAGCTACTATAATCCACCATGACTGGTAAACTAAACTTGTGTGGACATTGAAGCAGGGTGTTTTTTTCCTTGTGTGGTAATATCAGTTATTCGCACTACTGAGTATTTTGTATTATGTTCTAGTGTTGTTTTTATTTTCTTAGGTTCTTTAAGTACACTATCGTTTGCTCGCATACGACAAATCCTCCAATTTCTACATTTTCGGTAGACTGGCAGGCGCTCGTCGCAAACTTATCGCGGGAACTGTTGCACCACCTCGCACTGTGGGTGCGTTCCCTGAATACAGCGTCACATAAAAATAAAAACCCCGTTCTACCCAAATCGAATACGTTTTCTACCAATCCATTTTCCTGCAGCACTATCAAAGTGGACACTGCTTGAGTGATTCAAGTCATTGCTGTAAGGTGTTGCGTGTGGCACTGTCGGGATCACCATCTCACTACTGATACAACCCACCAATGAAGCACGGCAGTGGGTGTTCAGTTATTCTGTAAATTGCAAATGACAGCAGACGCTTAAAGCCGGTGCTGACCTTCGTCATGTATATCAGCGAAAGCTGTTATGAGATCACTTTTTCGGTCACGCACAGTTGCATGTTGTCCGCCACCGCCGTTGCCGCCGGTGTCCGTACCTACATCACGCGAAATTAGAAGAAAAAACCTAGCACCAATGTCACGGTGGGGCTAGAGCCCGGGTCCGCTGTGTGCCAGCCCAGTATTCTACCACAGAGCTACACCGGTGCTTGTGAGTTCTTGTCAAACTTGCCTTAGGCAGGCTTGATGTCGAGAAAGCAATCGCGTTAACACGACGTATAAAGCGTGTTCTTTCGCTGCAGTGAAAGAACAACCAGTCGTCGCACAATGCGAATAGCGTAACGAGTGGCCCGTCCAATGCTCCAGCCCTTTACAAAATCTTGTTTTTGTTTCCCTATTAACTGTGGCGCATACCCACTTCAGCCATAATTCCTCATCGTCGTCAGCCACTGCATGGACAATTGGCACAAAATTAGTTGCAAGTGTTTAGTGGATACCACGCTTCTCAGAAGAATGACAAAAAATAGCATAGCGAATTCCCGCCTACTACCCAAAATAATGCCCGCCCCCTACCAAATGCCCTGGTTGGTACCAAGCAAGTGTGCTTGCAATATAGTTACGCAACGAGTGTTTTGAAAAGGCTCTAAAAGGCCGCTCTTTCAGCTTTCGCTGTGACTGTGCTGTGCCTACCGCACCGGCCTGGCGTTTTATTAAGAGCACACGTACAATACCCATAGTTGGCGTAGTGATAATAATAGTAATTTATGGGGTTTCTCGTGCCAGATCTACGGCATAAACATCAGACACGCCGTGGTGGCGGGCTCCGAAAAAGTCGACCGTCTCGCGTTCATTACCGCACCCAGACGTCGCGCAGTGGAGAGGCCTTTAGCGCTTTGCCTCCGTCAAAATGCGACCACCACGGTCGGGATCGCACCCCCGACCTTTCGTTCAGCTGTCGAGACATCGTACTGTATCAAAGTGGTGTACTATAGGTGGTGAATGTGTCCACTCCAACCACATGACCAACTGTATACGCCTGTGAGCGTACAGCGCTCTCTCTCTCCCTCTCTCTCTTTCTAGTCTTTATTTATTTAGCCCAAGTGTAGGGTAGCAAACTAATTGCTCGTCTGGTTAGCCTCCTTGCTGTCTCCTTCTCTCAGTGCACACAGCTTGCCTATCCAGTTACATACCCCTCCTTTCTGCAGGGTAACAAATAGGAGACAAGTACACTAGCTTGACCTCCCTGTTTTCTTTTTCATCTCTTTCTCTCTGTATCTTCACTTTGACTGAACATATTCTAGGCCGAACTTCACATTCAGAAAAGAAGAAAGATAACACCTTTCCAGCTGATTTGCAGTTGTAATACTGCTCACGTGTCAGGAACGCTCATGGAAGGAAGCCACCCACGAGGTGGGATCTGACGCGAAAGCGGTACTGGATGAATGAGACAAGAGTTTTTTTTTTTTTTTCATTGCAGGCAAAAATTTACGTTTCACAGGGGGTGTAAAGGATAGGAGAGTTAGAGCTGAGCAGTTATAATATTTTATTATTCGGAAATAAAGAAGAGAAATGGAGAAGTACCACGCAGTGCAAGATGACATGGATGGGAATGTATGCAGACTCCCCTAGAAACGAGGCTGGCAAAGAACGGAGCGTCTCGTCTCCCTCACGAACGTAAAGGAGACGAGACGCTCCGTTCGTTGCGGGTGCCCGTTTTAATGGAACACTGTTATGCACGAGAAAAAAATGTGATAAGGGAGCGAGGGGAAAAATAAGGAAAGAAAAAGAAAAAGTCAGTGAAGGCCGTTGCCAAGTTGGGTACCCGACAGGTTCGCGAGGGCACAAGGTCGCAGAAAAACGAGAAATGGAAAGAACATGACTGCGCACGCAGAGTGACGTCTTCGAACGCGTTAGAAACAAGCTTTAAATCTAGTCTGCTACAAAAAGTTTAGCAACGTTTTCATGGTTTTAAGCATGCCTGAACTCATTAGCAGGCCTTTGCGAGAATGGCGTGTCACTTTGAGATTGAATGAATGAATGAATGAATGAATGAATGAATGAATGAATGAAGGAAGGAAGGAAGGAAGGAAGGAAGGAAGGAAGGAACAGGAGAGAGAGAAGGGTGGGGAGGAGAAGAGGCCGGGATGTTAATTGGTCTAGCAGTACTGGTATGCTATCCTAGATCTGAGAGAGGGGATATGGGAGTGTCAGAAGCAGAAAGAGAGAGAAGAGGGGTGCTAGCTTACAATATTTACGTTCTTGTATAATCGCCGGTGCAAGTCTGTTGTCTTTGAGAATTTCAGCAGTGCATTGTGTGCCTTTAGCCGCGATGACTTTTCAGGACGACAATGTAAAATGGTTGCTCCCGCCATCGGTGCATTGTCAAACGGTAGCTAGAGCGAGGAAACTCAGTGTTCCAGTACGTCAACTTCCCTCGTTGTCGCACGAGATTTCCGAAAAATGATAGCGTGAGATGTACTTTGCTACGTTATCGTTGGCGAATTGGTGACAAAAGGAACGCTGCGAAGTACAGGAGGTAAGTGGGAGCTCAGGACGAAGAGAATAGTGAAGTAAGAGAAATATAAAGCCGCGGAATTCGCGAGAGCAAAAGAACCACCGTACGTTGATCATGCAAAAAGTGAAACCACGCAGAAAAAAATAAGAAAGGTAAGTGAAGTTCAGGAAGAGAGGAGGACGGATAAGTGGGAAGGAAAAAAGGATGCCCCGAGCGGCGGCCCTTACGGAAAACGTGAAAAATTGGTCCGACTACCCTTTCCAGTTCGATCTCTTGCTGCTACTCTCATTCGACACAGTCGGGTTCAAAAGCCGCTGGGCGCCTGACAAGTAGGCGAGACCGATGCGGCGGTGTCGGTCCGATCGCATACCCGGTCGCGCCTATCTCTCACTCCCCTTTCTTTTCATGTCTTACATGAGCGCAACGAGTGTAGAAGTTCAGGTGTGGCAATTGGAGGGGGGGAGGGTGGAGGGAGTAAGGTGTGATAGAAAGGGGAAATGCTGCCGGGTCATTTTGTAGTCGTTTCCCATCGTCTTATGTGTGAGTAGTCGCCTCTCTATCGCGTTCGCGAGTTGGGCTGCGTATGCTGTGGTCTGTCGGTGCGTATGCAAGCTAGCGTGTCGATTCGACCGAGACACCCCGTCCCGTCCTTCTCAAAAAAAAAAAAAGAGTAACGCAAGAAGTGGCGCTGCGGACATGCTACTCCGGCCAGTCATCGCACAAACAGCCAACGGCGCCGGATCGGTAGGCACGACCTTGGCCACCAATTCTCTGAAGGTCGTTCGTTGAACGCGGCGCCCAACGCTAGGCGTACCGCATGGCCTCAGTGTCGTGTGGGAAAAACCCCTCCTCTTTATTTTTTTCTTCTAATCTTTCAACCAGCGCTCGAGGCGGAGAAGACTGATCCTCGAGGGCTTCCGTGCTTGTTGGTGCCAGCCTGTGTTCTTGTCGGTGGCACGCGAGAAGGGAGGACATTAGAGGCATTCCCCAGTGCCTAATGCGAGCTTCGGCTGATGGCTGATGATGGCGAAACGTCATGCTTGTCGAAGACGCTCTCTCACTCCGGCTCCCCGTCTTCTCTCACATCTCGACCGCCAGAGGGACCCGTTATTTTCGTGCCGTTCGAAGAAAGAGCGTTGCCCCTTTTCGCGGTGTACGAAAGGGCTGCTTCGCTGAGTCGAAGTGTGTGTGTGTTTTTTTTGGAGGGGGGAGGGGCTTGCTGTTTGCCGAAGATGGATGGAAAACGATCGTGCGATCGTAGGTACAGGCCTATTTCATGTTTGTGAACCGCGGTATGTGCCGTCGACATAATGAGGCACTTGTAGCGACGTCATGACACGTAGGCTCTGCCAGACCAAGCTCGCCATCACTTTCTATGATGACGTGACAACTAAAACAGCTGCTTTAAAGCTGTCTTCGATCACAGCTTATTGGAGGCTCCCTGAAGCACTGTGCTCTGGGTTGAGTGTCATTTTCTGGTTCAATTTCCAAAGTAGAAGAAAATTTCGAAAGCGGAGGAGGGGTGGAGGGACTTGGTTCAGACTAGTGTGTGACCCCCTGGCAATGCCAGTGCAACAGCTGCCACTTAGATCCAACAAAAAATAATACTTATGAGAAAAAACAGATCTGAATTGCGGAAAAACTCCATAGCACCACCTAGATGAAAATTCTAGCACTTGTTAACAAAAATATATAATTTCTGCTTTATAACCCAACATTTTCATAGCCGACGTGGCAACTTTATTGCCTATAATGAATGCTTTTAGAGTCCTAACGTGAGGAAGTGAATTCAATTAATTAGGCGTTAAGTTACGTTAATTCAAATCATACCGAAAGAAATCAAAATATTTGTTTCCTTATTCCCACGCAAGACTTGATTAGTTGGCTCCGCGTAACGTACAACGTTTGAGAGAACTACATGATTAACGATTACGAGTGGATAAGTCAGGCCGTTGCTTAGTGCTAAGTGAGTTACGTTTGTTGGAGCAGGCACGTCCTAAACTAGTTTTCTAAATGCCAACGTGAGGAAAATATAAGAAATTAACAGTTAACTTGAAAAAAAGACAGCCATCATGAAAGAAGTGTTAAATAGGCTTCAGAACGCAAGCCAAAAAGATTGATTGCAATAGAAGGCCGCAGTTACCTTCATATTGCCTAATTAAATAAATGCGAAGTATTTCTTTGCGTATTGCAAGCACTTTTGGCATCTATCTGCGTATCTACCTATTTAGCCAGACGCTTACGTCTGGGTGCTCGTATGATCACCTGTTTAACTTGGCGTGAACCAACATTGGTATAGAAGGGTGGCGTAGTTTGACAAATATGACGTGTTGGCTCAGACATGAATGATGTCACAATCCCGTCGCGTACGTCGTCAAACACTTCCCGCCAGACAGTGGCACATAACGGCAAGCGGGTGTGCGCCACTGGTAATTGGGTATGTGCTACTGGTAATTGACACTTAGTATGTACGCAGGAACGACGAGAACAAACATGGGCAATTTTAACGTGTTAGCGTTAAGAAAAACCTGAAGTCAGCAGCACTTACCCTACGAATGCAAAGAATAAATATCAGGGTCCCATCAGAAATCCAACCCAAGCATTTTGCGTGAAAATCAAGCATTCCACCACAAAGCCACGCCAGGTTTTGGAACTACTTTTCAAATAGACCCTAATGTTCATGAAACGTAAATTGTGGTGGTCGTGCTGGCTATACAATTTTATAAACATTACATATTTACTCCTACGATACAGCCGTTACGTCGTAGTTATTGCCATGCACTGAAGTTGATTTTGCAGCAGCGTCTAGGCTACCATCTTCGCGAGCACCAGCACTTCATATCAAGTTATCGCTTCTAGTGCTGCTAATAGCCATGCTCCTACTGGCCTCATTGCGCAAGTGCAAACAGCTGGTTATAAAAACATCTGCAACTCTTTCACATATATCTGTGCATGCAGCATTTGCAAATAGTTAGCGTCATTTAGTGAAGTGTAGCTATGTCAAAATTACAACGAGGTCACCTTTCCTCCGAGTGCTTCGCAAAAAGTCGATTCCCAAGGTTCGTGGGACCTGCCGATTTTGTTTCTGCGATTTTACTATAATGGAAGTAATTACGCAGGCAAATTAAATGTACGAACGCGTACTGCACTGTGTGAGACCGCTGTGCTGAAAACTGGATTCAGGTACAGAACTGCTGAGGCAGAACCAAAGAGGACTGGGTGTTTAAAGCAGTTTGTGCAAATGAAAGGCTGAAGATTGAAACATTAAAGCAGAAAAACAAAGCATAATAGTGTTCTGCCAGTTGATGACTTTGTAGCAGTCTCGTGCGTATCTAGTTATTCAGTGTATTAGTATGGAGAAGAAATCACAAGGAAACAGAACGATGTGGAGAGGACAGCAGTTCTTAGTCTGCTACTGCACTGTGAAGCGACAATGTCTGCAGGAGTAAACAGCCAAAACTGTCGAGGAGACTTGGTGGTGGGAGGTGGTCAAACATTCTGACATTTTCGTTATGCCACTTAAAGCTTAAAAACAGATCGCGCAATTTTAGTGCTTAAAATAAAGGAGAAACACTACATTGCGATCAGTCATTTTTTCAGCAGCAAAACAGAACCAATTTCGTTTTGCAGTGTCGTCAGCAAAGCGACAAAGAAAACACCGTTCGCATCAGCAGAGGTGATGAACTAAGAAAGTTAATCAGAAGCAACGTAAAAACAAAATAGTGCTTAAAAAGGTAGTGATGGAAAAATTTTGATTTTTTGTTTCTGTCTGAAATGAAAGACCAAGCCTACAATAGGGTAAAAGCGTACTGTTGATCGTGAGTGCGTCCTGATATTTAATTAAAACACGTTTGTAAAACTTACTTTGGTTCCCACTGAACCCTGATGTCACGACGTGGTAGGAGCTCATCACGTGATCGTGAAAAATAGCGTGACGTCACCGCGAGCGCTCCGCTTTGTGGCTTCGTCGCATGGTGATTCACAAGCGACCATCTTGATTGATTTGCTGTCTGACGTCATCACTAGTAGCCAAACTTAACGCGTGGAGTCACTAGATACTGTAGCCTGGCATCACGATAGCGCCAATGTCAGCAGGTTCGTCACGCGAAAATTGAACTTAGTCGCAAAACAAAGCACCTTATCAGCATCTATTGAGATTCACAGATGCTCAGAGCCATCTCTGAGCATCGGAGATTTGCGTGGAAGAGTAATGTCATCTTCCAACTTTGCTATAAGTAAACTTCTATTTAACACTGAATGTCAGCAAGGTCAAACCGGACGTCTGTCAAACACGATGTTTTAATGTATCAGAAGTAAAAGCCAGTTAAGAAAAGGAACTTGCGTCGGAATTCATTGCTTTACCGGATAGCCTTACTTGAATGCGTGGTAAGTGATTCGCTAATCATCGTTAAGGAAGGTCATAGTTAAGAAGGTTCCCTGGCGTGGGTGGATAAACTTATATGAAGGTAACAAATGTGGATGCTTTGACGTCGCTAAGAGGTTTCTTGAGTGAAAAAGCCGTCGCGATTGCAAAAAAATTGTATGCGCCACTTGCTGCACCAGTCGTTGTGCCATGAGCACGCTAATATACAGGTACGGGCATGAGGACACAATTCAAAAATATGGAAAAATGGCTTACCAAATCATCAAAGCAATGTGCCGACGCTAGACCACAGCATGCAATCTAGAAACAAAAATAAGCTTAAAGGGAAGCTGAAGGGATTTTAGAATTCAATCTTCGTGTTAGTAAAGGACCGACATTATTGCTGACGATGTCATGATTGTTTTCGAAGTTGTATCAGCAGGAGTTTTAGAACAGGCGAAATAAAAGCTTGTCTTGCTCCGCCTCCGCAAGCGCGCTGATAGTGGGGGCGTGCAAACATACGTCATCTTCGTTTCCTCTGGCCCGGAGCAACTGTTTTTTTTTCTTATCTTAAACCACGGCCTCCGTGACTTACCCTTGACGTGCCGTTGCCGGAGCTAATCGAAGAGGCCACACTTCAGCAATGCCGCTGTTGCAGATGACGCTCCATATCAAGAATGATGTCACCGTGTTCGCTTGGCGTCTGAAGAAGTCCGGCAGCCACAGCCACTGTTTTTTCACCAAAAAAGTGCTATTGGCGTTCACTTTTGTGAACTCACATCGCTTTCCTAATTCAGCAGGGATCAAACTGTGTTCACACACTACTAAGTCATATTTGGGGAAAAGTGCTTCAGCTTCCCTTTAACGCACTCGTATTGGCTCTCCGCTCTGGCAAACAATATCGAGATTAAGCAATTTTTGTGGCTTCACATACTTCTACTACCGTGTATTGCAGTCTAAAACTATTTATAGGGCAGATCAACTTATGTATAAGTACTGCTTTTTGACCTCCAAAGTTGAGTTCTGTTTAGCGCAATCGTGCAACAAACGACGACATAAGATATGTGCGTGTAAAGTTGTTTTATATGTGTACTTCTATCGATAGTCTAATTTGAGTTAAGGTGCTGCCATACTAAATGAAGCCTCTCCCCAGTGCACTTACACCTCCTAATGAGCTATCACTTTATATTAAATGATTTCGATGTTCTTTTTCTTGTTTCTATTTGTACTCTAGCAAATAGGTTCGTACAACTTCACAAGCGTCCATTCTTGGCCAGAATGTGTCCCATTTCGACACAAGAGGTAACCAGACACCTTAAATCTACTTCTACATTCTTACTGTGACACAAAAATTACACTATACGTCCATGTTGCTTTTCTATTTGCGTCTTTCTCCTAAGTTCTCGTCGAAGCACTGACTTCTCATGATACGCATCTTCCTCAGCTACTCTACGAATTTTGTTAGAACTTACGAACATGACATATCAATGAAGTTGTGGCATGCTCCGTACGCAAACAACGATTTAGATTACATGCTGCGTGAATCGCAATAAAGGACAATTGTAGGCATCACATTTAGTTGTATGCCACTGAATAATCTATCTATTGTGAACCAGCTTCACGGATACAACTATTTTTAGGACGATTCTAAAGCCCTCCAAAAGCATATTGTTCGTTTTTGTTGATTGATATGTGGGGTTTAACGTCCGAAAACCACTATATGATTATGAGAGACGCCGTAGTGGAGGGCTCCGGAAATTTAGACCACCTGGGGTTCTTTAACGTGCACCCAAATCTGAGCACACGGGCCTACAACATTTCCGCCTCCATCGTAAATGCAGCCGCCGCAGCTGGGATTTGAACCCGCGCCCTGCGGGTCAGCAGCCGAGTACCTTAGCCACTAGACCACCGCGGCGGGGCGTTCGTTTTTGTTCCAGGAGTGCAACAAAAAAAAACGTATAAAAACGAGAAAGCCAGAACTTCGTCTTGTTTTAAATTGGGTACACCTCCAACCCCTGTGAAACGGCACAACAGGTCGTTAGACTTGGCATCTTCGTCGTTCTTCTTCTTTCTTTTTGGCGAGAGCCTTAGATCTCACGTGAAACCGGAAAAGAGATAATCGGCAGCGTTGGCGCAAATATGAACAAGCCCAAAAAAGTACCATGACTATGAACGACATAATAACACGACATCCTCAGTTGGAAAAGAATGCGCCGATCATGGAATGCAACACCACGTGGGTGCAAAAAGCATCGGGGCGAGGGAAGAAGGATAAATACAATCGACTGAGAAGAGCAAAAAGTCCACGCATCTCTACGAAATGAATGATGACGAGGGCGGAAAGTTAGGTCATAAGGTCCGTAATGTCTTTGTACTCCCCAACTAGTGTAGAGGACAAATAAATGAACAAATGGATGGACGGATGGATGGATGGACGGAAGGACGGGAAGATTGATGAACGGATGAATGGACGCAGGGATGGATTGACGGACTGGTGGAAGAACGCACTGACGGAAAGATGGATGGACGGAAGGCGCAGGTGGTTTTTTACAGCTTTGTAGAAGGCGTTGTGATACGATTGTGGACGCCGGACAAGACCATTCCCTAAGAAGCATCGCCCCTAAAGGAAGTAAAAAAAAAGAAGATGACTTTCTCCATCCAATCGTCTTAGAGGAATGCATAAGAGACAGTGTGACTCCTGTTGTGGCCTCGACTCCAGCCGTGTCGCTAAGCGTCTGGCGAGAGCCGGCGGACAGCGACACTGGACGCGAACATGCCTCGCGTATCATCGCTGCTCCACCGCATCACACAGCAGCAGCAGCGGCGGCAGCAGCGCCGGTCTCAGCTTGCGAGACGGGCAACTTGAGACGCGGGTACCCAAAATCACTATTATGGCGGGGCGCCGGCAAATGCCTGCACTATGATTGTTATTACGCGGAGCGAGAGAAGAAACGCCTCGCGCATGTCGTCTTCACCCTCTCTCTCTCTCTTCCTGCTCTTCCTCATTCAACTCGCTACGCTCGCGGTGGCGCCTCCGGCACGTGCTTTTGTCCGAGACCTCAGGAAGCCGAGGCACGCACGACCACACTGGCCCCTGGGCTGGTCAAGCTGCGGCGGCTGGCCACTCGCTCGACTGGACAACTGGTTCTTTCGTCCCGCGTCCGGATGCAAGTGGCAATGCGGAGAAAGTACAGGAGCAGACGGGTCTCCATGCGGCGATGGCACCCGTTATGGCACTTCGGGTCCCGCTCCATTCTCCACGATTAGACGTGCATCCACCTCTCAAATGTTTGTGTTCACCTCGACTACGTTACCTGCAGCATTCCTTGGCACATAGAGAGAGTGAGGAAGACGGAAGGAGAGAGAGAAAGGAAGAAGCAACGGAAGACAAGGTCGACCAGACATGCGTCCGTTTTGCTACCCTGCTCCGGGGAAAGAAATAAAGTGGGCGAAAAGAAAAAAAAGGATTGACAGAATCACTACGACACTTCGAGGATCACACCTTGTCTACACGTGGTCACACAGACCTGTCGAATTGAAGTGCGCCGATGACGATTTTGTTCACTTATGCGCCTTCGAGGCACGTGTCAATAGTCCAACAATGTCGGCTACAGAAAAGGGTGTCGCGAGCAATTGGTTCAGATGCACCCAGAGCGGGCATCACTAGGCGTCAAAGTGAGCCCAGCTGCACAGGACGTGTTCAATTGTCCCTTCGGTTCCACAGGAGTCCCTTGTAGGAAAGCCTACCAATCCGATGCTAAACGAGTGCTCCTTTGTGGATGCAACACCTGTAGCGTCATCCACAAAGGCAGCACGAAGCAGCGCCGAAGAGGTATACGAAATTGTATCCTATCACATTCATCTGCCGACATACTGTTGAAAACTGCGTGCACGATTTACGCCCGCTTCAGCCACGTCACACGCTACCGAGCTATGTGATGTGGAAAGGTGCGATGGGCAGTATCGTGCGGCTTCAAACATTGCCTTGTAGACGGAACTTGGTAGAGAAGCAACCTCACGGACGGGTATCAGCTAAGAGTGCGATAAACGATGGTCTCGCAAACGCCTTGTTTTAGAGACGGGTGCGATTAACATGTCCGCATGTGGAACGGCCTTCCAGATGAAATCGTAGCTAAACGCAATCGGGAAAAATTCCGGCACTTTCTATTCACCCATTTCCAGGATTAACTGCTCGTTTTATTCATATCGAAATCGGCACCTACGCGTTTATTCACTTCTAGTATCTCGCTTTTTTTTCTCTTACTTTAAACTTATTTTTTTGATGGTTTGAATACTAACATGCCATTCAGTTCTGTTGTATTTTATTCAGTGATGTTTTCTTTTGAAGAATGGAAAGTCTTTTCACACTTTGTGCTTGTTTTTTTAGCTTGTTTTACGTCATTATCTCGCGCGTATACTAGTCTGATGTTGATTGCCGTTGTATTCCTATTAAAATTATTATTAATATTTTCTCATTGTTATTCCCGTTAGGACTTGTATAATAATTGACAATTCGCTCTTGTTATTGTTTGTATGGAAATTGTACGAATACGTGTATGTATTTCCTTCATGTTCCCCTTACACAATGCCCTGTTGGATCTTTAAGGTATTTTGAATAAATAAATAAACAAACATCCTTCATTGCCCCTCCTCTGCTTGCTTTGAACATTTGATTACTTATCTGGGCACTTCATTGCCCTTTTTGCGCCATTTGTGAACAAATATAACCATTGGGCGTTTAGTTGGTGTGCGGGAACAGCGCACGTTTGCAGGAATGGCGTCGAAGAAGATTAAAATTTGGGGATTCATAAGCTTCTCCTTTTAAGAGTTGAACGCAATAGCGATGTCCTGCCCCTCTTGCGTACTTCAAACACTTAGTGCATGAAATCTTTTCGAACTTGATATGCACCCACTACGTGGCCTTAAAGAAATAGGCGGAGTAACGTGTGTGCCTTTTGTAGTGGGTGACCTGCTCTAAACCACGAAGCCATTATGATAATCGCATGTTCTGACGACTGATGGCAATGTACGCTTCTACCACGCGGTATTACTAGAATATTCCATGTTGTATTATGAATCATGTACACAGAACGCATGTGTTTGTAAATCATGAAAGTTACTTTCACTGCATTTTAAAGCAGATTGGGGCGTCTTCACTCTATTTACGAGCAGATGCGTGGCTCTGTGGTAGAACAGTCGTTTGCCTCGCAAACGGTTCGAGTTCGATTTCTACTCGTACCTAGAATTTATTATTTTATAGGAATTTTATTTCTAACTTCCTCGATTTTTTGGTCACGCTTAAGATGATGATTTTTCGCTCACAACCAATGACGCTGAAGCCGGAATTTCAGTGAAATCGGACCTCTTTAACGCTATCGCGTTTAAATATTGCACTCCAAGAAATGCACAGATTCTCCGTGTTGTGATGGTACTGCCACTACCCTGAGCATTGTCTACAATGCCCTAAGCGTATGAAAGCTGTAGCATCAGTAAAGGTTGTACCACTGCGTTGTTTAGAAGACATTGTACAGGTACATAAGTTACACCCGCTACTATGAACGTTTCCCTTAATGTTCTTACCTGCTGGCACCAATTGTGTTATCTCACTATACTTCGTTAAATGGCGTGCGCATGTTCCATTCTTCTGGTTTTCATGGAATGTGGTTCAGATCGATGCCGTAATCAGCTGTACAACAACGAAGAGTCACCAATACTCTCAATCACCAAGCAGCTGTGAGACGCATGCTTCTTATGAACTTATTAAATTTGTAGCAGATAGATAGATAGATAGATAGATAGATAGATAGATAGATAGATAGATAGATAGATAGATAGATAGATAGATAGATAGATAGATAGATAGACAGACAGACAGACAGACAGACAGACAGACAGACAGACAGACAGACAGACAGACAGATAGATAGATAGATAGATAGATAGATAGATAGATAGATAGATAGATAGATAGATAGATAGATAGATAGATAGATAGATAGATAGATAGATAGATAGATAGATAGATAGATAGATAGATAGATAGATAGACAGACAGACAGACAGACAGACAGACAGACAGACAGACAGACAGACAGACAGACAGACAGATAGATAGATAGATAGATAGATAGATAGATAGATAGATAGATAGATAGATAGATAGATAGATAGATAGATAGATAGATAGATAGATAGATAGATAGATAGATAGATAGATAGATAGATAGATAGATAGATAGATAGATAGATAGATAGATAGATAGATAGATAGATAGATAGATAGATAGATAGAACAGGTAGCCATGAGGACATGTAGTAAACGTGGAGCCAACAATAGAGAGCCTATCATTTGAAACATCAAATTCACTCAGCTGTATTGTATGCTGTCCTTTCAGATTTGAAAACTACAAACATTGGCTGATGAGAAGTGGCGGAGTTGTAAAACATTTCTTGCACGCTGCCCCTCTTCATCACTTAACGAGGAAAAAAAACGATCTCTCCGCTCAAAGCTCAGGAATACAGGTACAAAATAAGCAGAATAGAACAAGAAAAAAAAACGTAAAAAAAAACGCCTACTGAAACTTCAGTTGTGCAGGCTACACAGCCCTCAAACACTTCGATTATCTACGGCGCACGCTGTGAATTCAAGTGCTGTGACGTTGAAGAGTGTACATTGGATGCTAATATACAGCTGGGCGAGGATTAAAGACAGCAATTCCGTTCCTCCACGAATTATAAGCGCTCCTTTAGACAACTTAGTGCATTCGGAGGCGCCGGCAGAGAGACAGGGACAGCAGCAACAGCATCACGGGCGGCGGCAGCGGAGACACTGTACGGCAGGACTCGTTCCAGTAGCCGTTGCTCGGCTGCTGTTCGGGTTATTCAACCTTCTGTGCACGCCGGGCCTCGCCGCCGCCTGGGCTGCCCGGTGTCGCGCCCACTTGCCTCGTCCAGCCGGCGAGTTTGCTGCCCGGCGGCGCTTTCGACGGAAGTCGCCGTTCAGAGAGGCAAGCCTGGCGGCGCTCTGTAAAGCGGGAGATTCTTTGCTTGCCCGAGTAACAAAGAAAAATAAAAGAAAGACTGGGGGGTTGGCCAAGGGAACTCTCCGGTTCGCTACCCTGTCCTTGCGAAGGAATAACGGTTATAAGACAACGATTAAAAATAAGAAGAAGACGATGACCCTGGGTGATGAAGCAAACAGTCGTGACTCATGGCTGTAGCAATGACCAAGTAGTATACTCATAGCTGCTTATTTTCAACATTACTATGAACCTTCTCTTTATTCACGTTTATAACCGCGTTAACTCACACGTATTTCAAGAGAGAGAGAAATAAATAAAAGGAAAAGACAGGGAGGTTAACCTGGACGAACTGGTTTGCTACCCTGTACGGGGGTGGGGAAAACGTATTTCAAAGCGGTGCCTTCCATATACCACGTCAATATTTATTGATCCGAGGCGTGAATTACGTAGGTGTCTGGAACCCCCCCCCCCCCCCCCCTTCTCCGTCATTTCTTCCAGCGAAGTTCTTGATAAATATATCTTGTGTTGTTATCTCTTTCAAGAAAAGTATCCTTACTGGTTCGCAGCTAGTCATAACACGTATTCGAAGGCACTATATCAGAAAAAAAACACCGATAAGGACACCGGTTACGTTAGATAATGGTATTGATTGATTGATATATGGGGTTTAGTATCCCAAAACCACCATATGATTATGAGGGGCGCCGTAGTGGAAGGCTCCGGGAATTTTGACCACCTGGGGTTCTTTAACGTGCGCCAAAATCTGAGCACACGGGCCTACAGCATTTCCGCCTCCATCGGAAATGCAGCTGCCGCATCTGGGATTCGATCCCGTGACCTGCAGGTCAGCAGCCGAGTACCTTAGCCACTAGATCTCCGCGGTGGAGCTTAGATAATTGTATTAAAGAGCATTGACAGCAAGTTCGAAAAAGCTGGTTCTGGACTAACGGATTTATGAATCGACGCAGTCGGACTCGCTCCGACTCAGATTGAGCCGTGTGTCTGAGTCAGAGCGAGTCCAGGTGGATATTACTTTGAGGAGTTGGAGTTAGAGTGTGTCTGGGTGGAAGAAATTTTCGTTAGTGTCGGTTCGAGTGAGCGTGTCTGAGAAAAGTTCTCGTGAGACTTACCCCCGTATTCAAGAACGCTCCTGGACTCGACTTTCACCCTTCACTTGACAGAGTTGCGCACTGCGCCGCTGCTCGGCTGAAGATAACGCTGCGCTACTGAAAAATAGCAGCAAATTATCACTGAAAGCAGTGACTTTCCCTGCCTAGAGATGGCGCTCCCACCGGCTTTCTCAAGTGAAGGTGGAGCGTTGAGTGAAGGGGCGTTCTAGAATACGGGGGTTAGTCTGAAAGAGCCCTAAACACGAATTGCATTTCACGAGTGAGTGTGAGTTTCGCCGACCTATGCCAAGTACTACAGTAGTAACTGGGAATCTACGTACCAGAAGCTTGATGATTTTGAAAGATACCGTAGTGCAGAGCTCCAGAAACTTTCACCATCTTGTTCTTTCGAGTGCAGTGGCATCGCACAGTGTTTAGGTTTCAACCATTTCATCTGCATTGAAACGAGGCCACCTCGGCCGGGATCGAAACTGTGACGTAAGGGTCAGCAGCCTGACCAGGTACTATATATACACAGAAATATTGTCTGTGAACAGTCACAATTTCGTCAATCTGTTCGGCTTCTCGAAGAAATCGCAGCAACCTTCTCAGAGTGGCTCGCGTTCATCACCGGAGAGGTCAGTGCACTGGGATTCCTCGGGGCAGTTTGGGCATTTTCTTGGCGTGCCCTGTTTCTTTCTCCCGTTCTACAATTTACTTTCGGCGTAGCTGTCCGAAAGTGCAGAAACGCGAGAGTGGGCAGCCTTCTGGAAAACTATAATAAAGTTAGAGTACGCTCACGTGCACGAAATTGCACTGCTTACCCCATTTTTTGAGTGTTCCGGTGCATATAACAGACACTAGCAGCGACATCACCTAGGGGTAATTACTAAACATCTAATACTGATCCACCAGCGAGAACCAAGCGCCCTTATGTAGAAGTAGCTCCACCTGTGCAAACGTCGGCCAGGCTGTTAGCGGCTTAAACAATATTATTTAAAGCAAATGATGCGGAACACCCGGGTTTAATGTGGATCACATCTTTATCAGCACCGCAACGATTTCTATCACCGGAAGACGCCCAAACCTTGAAAACTAATCCACCAATGAGGTTAGTTTGTCAAAGATAGGTCCACCTATCGAGTAGTCGGTCTAGGCACAGCACCTCTGTTAAAACAACTTTTATTGCACAGGCCCAATAACAGTCAGCCAGTGAGTGAGGTTATTTATTTATTTATTTATTTATTTATTTATTTATTTATTTATTTATTTATTTATTTATTTATTTATTTATTTATTTATTTATTTGTTAACTGTGAAGTCATTGCAGAGTGAGATTACAATGATAAGTAACAAACTTAATTCACTAAGCAAAATGTACAAATACAGTAGCACAAAAGGTATGTACACGTCCTTTATCATCGATGTAGCCGCACAAAGCACATCGTGGCGAAGTGCGTCTCCTATTTTTATATAGGTGAGCCTATATGTACCTAAGGTCGTTTCGTACGCAGTAGAGGAAGGTGTGATTCAAGCATCTCCGCGAGTAGACGCTTAAACCACACCATAGTTTCGTAAAAATACACAAGCGTAAAATCTGGCGCTAGTTTCTTTAAATGCGCTGCAATCCATGGTTCTTCAAGCAGTATGGGAATGATGGTAGTACAAAGACTTGTATTAGCTTCGTACTTCCGCCCCCAAATGGCTTTCTCACTTTTGAGACTCGAAATAAGTAAAAAAAAATTCCTTCGGAACATCTCTGCCAACTTGGCTCCTTAAGGCTCGCCAATACAGATCCACTGAAGAGCTTCGCAACGAGAAATTGTTTTTATCCGAATAAAAATACGAAATCAAACAATAAACAAAGTAGAATGTGCGTAGAAGTTCCGAGCCCGAAGACCAGGTGATATTATGTACTACCCGTCATTTCCATAATGACTGAACAGTCGTATCGCCACTGTTCCTTCTAGTAAATATTGAAGGAACCTTGATGAACCGCACCATAACAAGCCCACTACCTCCTCCGTACCATAGAGTTTCCTGAAATTAACTAGAAGGGACACTGGCGCTGCGATCGTTCAGCGACCATGGGAATGATGGGTAGTAAACTAATTTGCCTATAGTCTTCGTACTTGCGGGCAGCGAATGGTACCTGCGGCTTCGTTTATTACTGTGTTTCGGTTTTGTTTAGAAAGAAAGAACGAACCCTTTCGAACTTCGTGACCCGATTTGAAAAGGGTAAGCACAAAAGAATAACGTGGTGAAGCGCAACCGCTGAACACTCGCTCATCTTTGTTTCGTGAGAGAAGAGCTCCAAGCCACGCGAACGTGCACGTAGCCAAAATTATGAAGATTAGACAAATCCGTGTATTGCCCATCATTGCCAAGCTCGCTGAAGCGCCGTGCGTTGCAGCTCCCGTAGACACTAGCACTAGAGTTACCTCTAATGTATATTTAGAAAACTCTATGCTCCGCAAATGGCTCAATTCACGCCACTGCCGACGTCTGTCTCCATTTTCTTGTTGTCGTTCGGGGACAAAACTCGTGAAACAAACAAATAAACACATACATACAAACACTCAAGACTTCTTTGTCGGTGTTACCAAGCGCACAAAAGTATATATAGGCTCCAAGCGAATGCCTTAAGATGGGTGAAAACACACTTTAAGAAACGATTGCGTGTACGATAAGAGGCACTAGCATACATGCTCCGAGATGACGTGGACCTTATATGGCACCATAGTCCTTACCTCTTTCCAGTGACCGACCGGCAGTAACAGAAACCGGAAAAGCAGTTTCAGGGGTCATGTCTGAAAGAGAGACAGCATACAAGGAAAGATGCAGTGGAAAACACTTGACGAGAGTTTGAAAGTAAAAACTAACGAAGTACTGGCACCACGCCCGGTGATGGAACGTGCATATCGGCGTCACGGTTTTACGGCCGTCGGCGCCAGCGATGAGGGACGCTTCGCAGTCTACACAAGTTTGTGCACGCATTGACAGCCTCCTCTTCATGCTGATGTCCCCCGGCAGCACAGTCTGACAAGGCACTGCATGCGTGGGCCACTCGAAATGGCGACTACCGCGCTTTTTTACCAATGTCGAGTCTCCCGCGAGTTCACGGACCGATTGAACCACTTGCGAACATTGCACCTCGAGCGTACGACATTATGCAGCGTGGCTTTCGTATCATCTCCTCTGGTGGCGCCATACGCTTTCGTTTGACTTCGCGAGTATTGCGTGGGTGCGATGTGTTACCTCTTAAGCAGGTCACTGATGCCACAGAGTTTCCTACGATATTTTCCTACGGGAGTTTTAGGGCTGCGATAGTTAAGCCACAGTGAGAATGATGAGCCTCCTGTCATTCACACGGTGGTACATGGCTTTGCCTACTGTTTGTGTTTGCAACTTGGAACGTACTGTCAATTTGTTTATCATTGTGCTTTGGCGTTGTACTGAACCTTGCGAGCCGGTTAGAATAGGTGAGCCTAAACGGGTCAAGGTGCTCAATTGCTTAGCTTTCGCAGAACGTCGTCATGCAACAACGTTACTGCAACCCACACTAAGCCCTACCAAGCCAAAAGAACGAAGCGTAGGGAAATTCATACACTACCCAGCGTTGCCATGCTGGTTGTACCACCATGCGTTGCGGCTCTAAAAGGCACTAGCGCGAGATTGCCCGCTAGTACATTGTTATGAACTCTATTATTCATGTGTCATGGAACTGCAAGAAGACGCTTGTGGTTACTCATCTGGGAAGCGTCTTCCTTTCGCGCTTACATTACGGTCTATAGGTGAAGAAACTCCGTTGAGTGAGTTGGTCGCTACGCGTCAAAACGGGAGTGCATCTGAAAAATGTGGACGCGAAAGAAGGGCGGGAAACACATTGGGCATGTGTAATTTGTCACCACCTTTCGACCACGTCTTTTTGACGCTTCACCATAATCGCTTAGCTATAAAAGGTACTGCATGGAATGCATAATGGATACAGGGTAAGTATTTTAATAAAGTTTTGTTCATTATTTCTTATCTTTCTGTTGTAGGAGTTTGCGTATTGTGCCTTATTCTATCTTCTTTGAGAAGTGCGTGTCATCGGCTTCATATAGTTGAACTTTATTCGCTCTGCTGTCCCTGCATGAAGGTGGGGGGAAGGGAAGAGGGAGGGGAGCCTTTCTTAAGCACGTGGGCGTCTTTTTATTTGCTCTCTTCGCGTGAAAAATTGAACACTTTGAGCGAAATAACATCAATTTCAACACGGGTCAGTAGTTCACTGTAGGAACCAATATGTGCCCATTTGGTCTGCCCTCGCTATCGCTTCCCCAAGGGAATTCATAGCAGGTGTTTCGAATACGCTAGCAGCCCACGCGATCCCCATATATTATCCTAATTACAGCTGAAGGCACAAACTGGTGCTGCGCTTTAGAAAATGTCTTATCTGCACAGAAAGCAACCAGCTGTGCCTATTTAGGGTCATGCACGGACTCGCTTATCTCCATTACATTCGTGCGCAAGCAAGTGGACATGCTGGACAGCACTGACGCAAATAGAAGTTCGCTCTGAATCCTTAGTTTCTTTCTTTTTTTTGTATGTAATCGTATCTACAAGGTCATAGCATATCTCCACACGCTTTTCGTGTCTTGTCATCATTTGCAAGAGCCTCCGTCGAACCCCTGCAATCGCACCGGTACGACTTAGGACGCCCACTGTCGAGAGTGCCGCAATGCCAGCGACGGCCGGTTCATTCTACCCGTTATATCGCCCCACGCAGATGTCACGATCAAGTGCTTCTGTAACGTGTGCGTAGAGAGGTGTCTTTCAATGACGCTCACGTTTCAGACGAAAGCGTTGCTGCGCTGCAACAACCAGCAAGCAATAACTAGAAACCTTACTCAAATGTTGCACCGTGCGTGAAAAAAGACGAAAGCTTGAAATTAGGATATTCATATTTATTAGAAGGTATATGAATGGTAACGACGATGTAAGGCTCATTATCCCGGGCTCTCACCAATCTTATTGATCACCATGAGTAACTTATCAGGATCACTCAGACTCACTGAAGCTGGAACTCGCTCAGACCCGATCAAAGAATGAATTTTTTTTTCAGAGATCACTCCGACTGAGGCCCACCTAAATTTTCCTCAGCAGAACTCACTCGGACCCACTCAAGTTTTCCTCAACCAGACTCGTTCATAAACTCACCAAAATATTACTCACCGGGACTCATCAGACACAAAGTCATGGATCGATCCGAGTCTGAATGACTTCGAGTGACTCGGCACAGAAGTGAGCTTGCCAACGTACGCATCCTGTTCATAAATTATAAGGGAGCTTCAATTGAGGAACGCTGTCTAGATTAGGAGACGTACCATTAGATAGCAGCTAAAACACGACTTAGAAACAGCATGGTGGTGCTTTCTGAAGAGGCTGTAAAACGTATAGCATGGGCCAATACTGAGCCAGTCGCTTGGGTTGCGGTTAAGAAAAAGCGCAAATGGAGGCGAAGAAGTGAATGAACATACAACGCAACAGACTGGGGTCGTCGATAGACTTTTGTCATTACTTTTTCGCAAGACATTTGTCGTTCGCAGACGAAACCAAGTGGTACGCTGCTTTCACATACACGGCTGCGACCGAGATCAACCCGTCAGCGGCCGTGTCCGTTTGGTCGGGCAGTGTGTGCAGACATACGTCATCTCACGTTTTCCCTATACCCTGTAGAGCATCGTATATAGAAACGCACACACACATCGAAGTATACGACGACCGAAATTCATGACCTTTCATCATCGCGTTTCACTGGAAAGCTGGTGGTCGCACAGCTGAAAGAAGCCGTCCTGGCCCGAACGCAGATACAGTTTTCCCAGTTCCTCAATATGGCGGGCGACTGCAAGACCACACCACGTTACGCGAAAAACAGTGTGACTAAAGTTTAGAAACACTGGAATAAAAAGAAGGGTTACTGCTGGGTAGATTTGAAAAGGAAGCAGAACTCAAGCTAGGCGTAGTAAAAGTAGTCATGCCATTTAATTTTAGCGCGAACGTTGTAGCTTAACAAAAGATAATACATCTAGAATTCTCAGTATTCAACAGTAAATAGTTTGGCTTGAAGTAGAGGGAGAGAGGTTTATTTTGAGAGAAAAGCTGAGGGGTCAGCCTGAATCAAGCGTTAGGTATGCAAATGTATTGGTAAAGAGAGTAGGGAGTTGGTGTTCCTGATGATGATGACGAGGAGGAAGAGGGGGATGAAGGTGATGATGGATCTGAACCTTTAATGCCCAACAGTTATTTACAGTCTTTTTTTTTCGAGTTCTGTCTCACGCAAAAAAATTGTTTGTAGCTTTGACATTATTGCGCTTATGACGATGTGTAGGTCCCAAAAGAAGGTTTTCCAATACTTGTTGCTTGGCAGTACTCAATAAAATGTTGCCTATTCATTTTCTTTGTATAATATATCGTGGGTAGACGCACAAGATGGGCTCAATAGTCTTTGGTGTGTCACATACCTCGCAGTTTGGACTGTCTGCGCGGCCGATAAGGTGCAAGTAGCGATGAGTGAACGCCGCACCTATAGGTGCAGTTCATGCAATAAGCTTGAACTGCACCTTTTTATTGTCGATGGTGTTTTAATTTTCGTGTGTGGGTATAGCTCATGAAGACAGCAGTGACGATTACTTGGTGACCATTATGCTATAGCAGTTTCTTGGAGGATAGTATACATGATGGCGTTTGTGTTCGGCCGTGAAAATGAAATCGACGATATCTTGGCTTTCGCGTGGGCCTCCGCATCGGCTTGCTCGTTTCCATGCAGCCCACAGTGCCCTAGAATCCACTGATATTTTATACGATGCATCTTGCTAGGAAGCGCAGCCACTATTACACAGAACACACAACACAAGTGCTTAACTTCAACTAAACGTTTATTGCAAACGTCAGAGTTTATAAAGGGGGGGGGGGAGAGAAAAAGAATAATAAAATGTAGACAACAAAAAGCACACGTGCCAGTCCCATACATTACTATTCGTTATTGTCTATCACCCCATCCAAAAAACATAGTTCTTTCCACGTGAGCGAGATAGAGGGTGCACTAACACACTCAATATCATCGCGTGTCATTTCCGCCGCTTCTACTATCAAACGGGTTAATAAATTCTCTGTCCCGATATAACACGCACGTGTTATCGAAATAAGGCACACAACCGCACTCCTTACAATGGATCGCCAAGTGACCATTGGTACCCTTCTGCACTTTATTGTGGTGCTCTTTTAGCCTCTCATTAATGCATCTTCCCGTTGTTCCCACATAAACAAGACCACACAAGGGCACTCTGTAAACAACCGACTGTGCACACTCAACATATTTATTGCGATGCTTAATTTGGCATCCTTTCTTTTCTTTTGAAACAGAAGTTTTGTGACATATTCTGGACAGTTTTTCAGGAGCAGACATGACCACTCGGACGCCACCTTATTACCAATCTTTTTAAGATTGTGTGCCACACTATGGATATAGGGGACAACAGCCGTTTTACGCTGCTGCAGGGAAGTGTTAATACGCTGCCTATTTTCTTTCTTTAGATGCCTATGTAGCGATTCAGCGACGCTTATAACCATTCGTTGCGGGTAACCTGCTGCCTTCAGTCGCAAAACCTGTTGCTCAAAGCTCTTCTTCATGAGGTGAAAACAGGACTTCTTCAACGAATTAAAAAGGCACATTCGTGCAACAGACCTGTTCACTATTTTCGTATGGGCAGAAGAGAAAGGCAACAATGGCTTTTTGCTCCTACATGGAATGCTGCTATCTACATGGAATGCGCTTCACTTCTCGATCCATTGTAAGGAGTGCGGTTGTGTGCCTTATTTCAATAACACGTGCGTGTTATATCGGGACATAGATTTATTAACCCGTTTGATAACACAAGGGCACTCTGTAAACAACCGACTGTGCACACTCAACATATTTATTGCGATGCTTAATTTGGCATCCTTTCTTTTCTTTTGAAACAGAAGTTTTGTGACATATTCTGGACAGTTTTTCAGGAGCATGCTATCTACATGGAATGCTGCTATCTACATGGAATGCGGCTCAACAAACCAGAAGAAGAAAAAATGGCGTGAATTGGGGGGCCTTGTGAACTGCGAAACTGAACGCCTTTGGTCAACAATACTGTCGCAGCTCAGCCAAGCGCCAACAGAAGAAACCTGCTGAGGGCAACATTATTCACACCACGGATGACGTCGTTCTTCCTGAATATGTGAAAGAGACGTTAAGACGAGGTCCCAAGTACGCTGTTGAACCAAGACTTGAAGCGCCTAAGCTCCTGTCTCTTGTGAGACAACTTTCTGGTTGTGCTCCGGATTGTGAAAATGATCGGTGTATTTCCGAGGGCGTTGATGTGCTTCAGAAGTTCAGGCCCAAACGTTAAGTGTTGCCCATAAGGAAGGTGGTCACATACCTCAAAGAATCGGGTCTTTGTGTCATTCCTTCTGACAAAGAAGGTGGGTTCTGTGTTTTCCCGAATGGTTCTTTTTTTTCAAAAAGCGCAATTGGCGATTGAGTCGGTATTTGATATTAAGCCAAAGGTGTCACTCAAATCTGTTCGAACAGCTGCAAAAAACTTGTGCAACAGCCTTCTGTTGCATGATTTGGCTAAACAGATCATGAAAACAGATAAACTGGGCTCAGACAAGTTTTTTAGTTGCAAGACGCAAAAAGATGGAATGCCATTTCGGGTAATTATTTCGGAACAAGGTTCTTGGCAAAAAATTCTGGCGTTTTTTCTACAGAAAAAACTGAATCTCCTTCAAACTAATGACCCATTTCACACCAAGAATTCTGAGCAGATTGTGAATTTTTAGTATCGAATGCCAAAACTGTTGTTAAGGCGTTATCCATAGATGTGAAAAATTTGTACTATTCTTTACCTGATGAAATGCTTCTAGAATTTGTCGAACAGTGCATACTTGAGCATGGTGCAGTGACCTTTCAGAAAACTTGTGGCATGCCAGTGAGAGGTTTTCTGGATTTACTGGCTTTGTACTTAACGTCCACATTCGTTAATAGGAATGGGAACACCTATCTCCAAAAACAGGGTATCTGTATTGGTTCGGCTATTGCACCCGTCCTTAGTGATATTTTTATGGCCCACTTAGATCAAATAATTGATGAGAGGTTGTCGGAAACTAAGGTTTTAAAGATATTCAGGTTTGTGGATGATTATTTGGTTTTTTTTGAAGTGTGATGCCAAAGAGTTTCAAAGTGTTGCTTCTTTGACACTTGGAGTATTTGAGACAGTTTTCAGCCTCTGAAACTAACACATGAAGTTCCCTATGGTGATACGCTCAGGTTCCTAGATCTTTCGTTGCAATTTCAGGATGACCACGTTTGTTGGCTTTATGAGCCCAGGAGCAAAATCCATTGTTGCCTTTCTCTTCTGCCCATGCGAAAGTAGTGAAGAGGTCTGTTGCACGAATGTGCCTTTTTAATTCGTTGAAGAAGTTCTGTTTTCACCTCATGAAGAAGAGCTTTGAGCAACAGGTTTTGCGACTCAGAGGCAGCAGGTTACCCGCCACGAATGGTTATAAGCGTCACTGAATCGCTACATAGAGACCCAAAGAAACAAAATAAGCAGCGTAATAACCCTTCCTTGCTGCAGCGTAAGACGGCTGTTGTCTCCTATATCCATAGTGTGGCACACAATCTTGAAAAGATTGGTAATAAGGTGGGCGTCCGAGTGGTCATGTCTGCTCCTGAAAAACTGTCCAGAATATGTCACGAAACTTCTGTTTCAAAAGAAAAGAAAGGATGCCAAATTAAGCATCGCAATAAATATGTTGAGTGTGCACAGTCGGTTGTTTACAGAGTGCCCTTGTCATGTGGTCTTGTTTATGTGGGAACAGCTGAAAGATGCACTAATGAGAAGCTAAAAGAGCACCACAATAAAGTGCAGAAGGGTACCGATGATCACTTCTCGATCCATTGTAAGGAGTGCGGTTGTGTGCCTTATTTCAATAACACGTGCGTGTTATATCGGGACATAGATTTATTAACCCGTTTGATAGCAGAAGCGGCGGAAATGACACGCGATGATTGTGAGTGTGTTAGTGCACCCTCTATCTCGCTCACGCGGAAAGAACTACGTTTTTTGGATGGGGTGATAGACAATAACGAATAGTAATGTACGGGACTGGCACGTGTGCTTTTTGTTGTCTGCCTTTTATTATTCTTTTTCTCTTTTCACCCCCTTTATAAACTCTGACGTTTGCAATAAACGTTTAGTTGAAGTTAAGCGCTTGTGTTGTGTGTTCTGTGTAATAGTGGCTGCGCTTCCTAGCAAGATCGATCCTTACCAACTGGCCCGATACAATTGTTTATACGATGGCTTGTTTTCGGGACTGCATAGTGAGATTCAGCCGCTTCTTGAGCAAGAAAATAATATGGTCATCGTTTTAGCACCGAATCTATTACTTGAAGCGCTGGTTTTGAGTCACAAATATATATTCAATGGTGAAAAGGCTGCGTCGATATGTAGCGAATGACCTCACGGATGGCCCCAATCTCTGCCACAGTCGATGATGTGCGGCGGTGTAGACTGAAGCGTTCGATGGTCTTCATTCTTGGTATGACAAACGGCGCTGTTGAGGTGGTTGGTAACACAGATCCGTCAGTAAAGACGTGTATAGAAGCAGTATATTCAGTAGATATATACGATAAGGTTAATAGCTCTATACCACATGAGGGTAAACATGATTTTTTACCAATTCCAGCCAGAGATAGGCGCAAGTCGGGCCTTGATAAAATCCATGCTGATATCTCTGCAACTTTTGGCGGAGCGAAGCCTGAAGGAGCAGTGATGCACTCATGGTACGAGATTGATTCTGCAATAGTGCTGTCTGGTCATTGGGTGCAAATCCTAGATAGATGATGACGATCGTGATGGGTGAACAGTCGGAGATATATCCTTAAAGACTCGAATGAGAGGTGGGAGTTATTGCGGGAACGCGCATAACAACCAAGGCTGTGTTGAAGTACAGCGCGGGAGCCCAAGGCATGTTCTCAACGCTTGAGCCAGCAAGCTTCTCGATGTGCGCAGGCAGGATGAGTGAAGGCTGGTCATTATAGACAAACTGTACCACAGGTAGCCTATGAAAAGCGCGTTCTATCGTTGGAGCAATGACTTTTCTGAAGGGCTCCATTTCATGCCAGCTATACATGTAAGCATACGAATAAAGCTGCTTTATTTCAACTTAAGCATCGACACATGGTTCGACTATGACAAATGGGGGTCAATCAACACCCCTAGGAATCTGTGATGCATTACATATGGTACGGCCGTGCCATCAATCGTAATCAGGACGTCGTACATCGCTCCGCGCATGAACGCAATGGTTGCACACTTTGATGTCACCAATTGCAGACCTCTCAAATGCAAATATTTAGAGGTGACTCAGATGCTGCAAGTTGTAGTCTTGCACAAAGCCTGTGGCCATGAAACACTGGAAACCCATATGCAGATATCGTCTGCGTACAAGGAAAACGGTAGCATACGAGGATAATATTTTTACCTCTTGCTTGGCATGGAAGTTCCAGGTAATTAGCAAATAAATTAATAAATGATATTTTAAATGTACCTTATTCCGTCTGTAGAACAGAGTTCCTTCAAGAGTAATTTTTTACCAACAACTCAGAAGGAAAACCAGACGTTGAAGCTGCTGTTTCTCGAAGCCGTGCGCCAAAATTGGCACAAACTCACAATAATACCAGCCCAGCCTCAAGTAAGAAAATCTGATCGAAGATGATCAGTATAGCTTCCTTTTGTTGCGGACATCTTTGACGCGCTGTGTTGCAGCATTACAATCCCGCGTAAGCAGTCTGTTATACAGAGAAGCGTTTCCTGACATGCGCTCATCGCTCCGTTTTTTTTTTTTTCAGACGGAGGGACGCTCGTTAGGCGTCTCGATGCGCACCATTAGCCCACTGGCTCGGAAAGGACAAATGCGCACAAAGGCCAACACGACTAAAAAGGTTGCAATTATTTTTATTCTTTAAACATGCTTGCTGCTTCATGAAATAATGCAAATGAACGTCCAATAATTCCACCAAAATGAAAGTCTAAAGTAGCCAGAAGTTAGCCATGACACCATGAGAGAAGGCAGGGGCCCTCCTTACCCTCCTCCATCAAATTTTTTTTTCGGGCAAGGGGGGGCACCATTTTGGGGGCTGGAAGAGCCGGTTTGGTCTAGTTGTCGTTTTGTGCTTTGTATGACATTGCAAAAAAATTCGGGATAGGGGGCGGAAGGCACGGGCCCTGTGCGCCACCCTCTGGCTACGTCACTGCATGCCACTAACCTCATTTTTTTTGCCAGGTGCGAAAAGTAGTCTAAGTTCCAGCGAGCCGCTGGGGTAGACACCCAGAGAATTTCGCTTCACCATTCCATTGCAACCTGACATTTTTCGCTCTCACGCACAATCTACCGATGTAGTTCATACTTTATCGTACAGTCTAACGCGCAAGTTCTGCTATTCGACATCATTGACGGGCGAAAGGTTCCTGGTCAATCAATGTGATCACGCTGCATAAACGATCATGGATACCCTGTCGGCAACATACCTTCGTAAGTTCTCACTCTCCGTGCGTGTACACAAAAGCTTCAGTGTAACCGCACGAACGTAAAGAATTTTCGGCGTGAAACCTGAGTCACAGAAAGGCTGATGAAATACATCCTGGTGAAGAGGAAAGCTTCGCGCAGTAACCAATTGAGTCAAAGTTGCGAGAAGGTTCGCAAGCACGCAACACTCTGAAAGACTTCAGGGCCTTGCTGCACACCTGATAATACATTAGGTTATGTACTCTGTAACCAGACCTTTGGAAGCTACAGTCTTAGGGTCATGTGAAAAACGACCTTGAGCTGCAGTCTCAGGGTCATCCGAAAAACGACCTTGAGGCTCTCACTTGATCGCACTGTAAAATGTGTCAAGCTCAACTTCCATCATGTAGAGAATAAAGTTGCACATGCTGGTGCATCAATGATGCCTCGGGCGGATTCCTTTGGAACCTTAACATAGCGGTGCTACTAAAAACGAATGACATCACCGTTTTCGAAATGGTCAGGTAATATATCCATTTGGGAGGGCCTTCGCCTGGATCGCGTGTTGAGAAGTAATGTAAAAGTGGTAGACGAAAAGGTGTTTTCAAATGGAACACAGGGAGGGTAATTACTCCACTCATGCCGCAGCCAAAAGTCACGCGCATTCTCTGTCCTTCTGCGCGGATCCGAAGGTGCTCGTTGACTCACGTTGCTGGCACGACAATGGCCGAAGCAATTGAAAGAGCATCCGCTCACCGCGATTGAAGAGGCACGTCAGTGGCCGTCCCGGAACTATATACACGCATGTGCGCTCTGTCCACCGCACGGTTGCATTGAGACTCGACAGCTCGGCTCCAAAGGCGTACCGCACAATCTATCTGACATTGGCGCATTCGTAAGAGCTGAAAATGGACACCTGGGCGCGCACACATTCATACAGTCGGCGTCAAAGGTTTAGAGACCACTGCGTCTACGAAAACTTCAAGTTGCTCTTGAAATTGGCGGATGTACTCGGTCAAACTGCACAGTACGCTTTGTTATGACGTTTTAAAACAGGCCGGGAAGGGAAATTAAAGGATGCCTGCAAAAACAGCTAAAGTATGCAGCTTTTTCTCCTGTCTCACTGTCCTCAACCTTTCGACGCTGACTGTACATACATACATACATACATACATACATACATACATACATACATACATACATACATTTATACATACATACATACATACATACATACATACATACATACATACATACATACATACATACATACATACATACATACATACATACATACATACATACATACATACATACATACATACATACATACATCAAGCATGAAATTAAACGCAACATCAGAACACAATGGCTGAGATTTCCGGCATGATAACACGCCTTCTAGCATGAGAGTTACCGGCGAAGCGATAGTTTCGTTCTCCTTTCGTCACTGCGTTGCCATAAAGGGTCCCTGAACAGCCTCTGACAATACTATATACGAGCGCTTCCTTCTCTTCTGCAGTGTTTCCCACCTTTCGGGCCAAACACGGGGCGCCAGCAATCTGTTCACGAGACGCCACGTGGATATAGGCTCTCGATTGGTCCACATATCACATATACGAGACAAACTAGCCGTGAATTTTCACCTACTCTTCTTTGCCCTGCATTCTCAACCTCTTCTGCTCTGTTTTGTGGCACGAATATCGTGCGCGACCAACTTGTCGCACTTCGTTTTGTGCGTTTTCGAGTGCGCAAGCGGAGATGACAGCGCCTAGCCGAAAAGCGCGAAATTCGAATAGGCTCTACGATTAGTGCTGAGACTTTCTACGCATTTAACGAATAAATGAGTGGCTAGATACATGTAGAGTCTGTTAAAGGGTAATAAAGGCGAAAAAAAGAAAGAGTCATTCTCTTGTTCTGGAATCGGGAGTGGTTTAGGGACCTTTTAAGAATGACAGAATTCCACACTGTTTACATTACTTCGTACCTCTTCTATTGGTCGAGTACGTGGTATTAATGCATGTTCCTCGCCCACCCGCGTATTTCCCTAGTCAGCCTGGAGCTCAGCTCAGCCAAATGTAACACTCGCTGAGAATATGTTCGCTATAGCGATTACGGCTTTTTTCTGTAGATGCACGAGACAATATTTCGTCGACGTGATTGGCATGCTTTATTTCGTAAGCATTACGCATACATTCACTGCGAATCCTGCACACTGTGGATATCACCCTGGGTTTTTAGCGCTCGAGCGCACGAGCTGACGCACCCACAGTGAACGCCATGTCGTACGACATGAACACAAATGCATGAGTGCTCATCTATATCTACGAAGCAAGCTTACACTCACTCACTCACGTGGGCAGCAAACACGTGAACGCATGCACACACGGATATGCGTGAAATTGCACATGCAGCCATGCACATGCACTTCGTGACGCGCGCACTGTGAACCTATGGGTTCTCACGAACACGCACACATACCATGACCACGCCTCAGCGAAGACATTTCAGTCATTGTTGCACAGACATCGCGAAAAAATGAAATTGCAGGAAAATGAGTGGAAATGCGGACAAACAAACAATAAGGGGAAGAAAAAGGTCGGCCTTCACAACTACGTCCCGTATGCCGAAGCATGTGGTGCGCGCGAAGCGGCCGCTATGAATCATCTTCTTTTTCCATGCTTGTGCGCCTGGACAGAGGAAAGAAACGGAGACGTAAAAAAACATGCGCAACGCGAATGAGCGAAAACAAAACGAGCAACGAGGTAAGAGTGACCGACCAGCGGGGAATCGAAACGTTGCCTCAGCCGCCAACTCCGCCAGAGACGTCGCCGCTCTTGACCCGCAGTCCGCCGGGCTGTATTACGTAAGGCCGGGCAGAAGAAGCGTATTTTCTTTTTTTTTTATTTTAGAAACCTGAAAGCTTGGGGGAACGAGAAGACGTACAAATAAAAACGGATCTCAAAGAAAACAAAGAATGAAGTACGCGACATGCAAGGAAAAGAAAGACGATGGCCGAGCGTATGCTTAGAGATGAACGTTCGCACTCAATGAAACGTTTGCTCAGCGTTTCTTTTTTTTTTTTCGGATATCGTTCTTTATATTGTTGCCGAACACATCAAAATTATGGCCGCTGGGTTTTTCACTAGAGATTAAAGACAGCGAGGCTTCAATATACGCAACAGAGGAGAAGTGAAAAAAAAATGTATACTCGCTCGCATGATTTTGTGCCGACTGGTTGTGCCCCCAAGATCATCGTCGACAGCGTAGCTCTGGCTGACTGGCTCGCCCTACGCCATCTCCTGACGCCGACAAGAGCTCTCGCCGAGTGGTGCCCCGTCCTCGGACTCCTGCGACCGTGTCCATCTTTCCTATCTTCTTCTTACTTCCGCATGTCGTTGTCCCTGCGCCACGCTCTATCCTCCCTCTTCTCTCTATCTCTATACCTTTCATCCTATCCTTTTAATCCCTCCTCACCCCCATCCCTCGTGAGCTAATGTTGAGGCGTCGCACTGTGATGCAGACAGTTACGGGACTCACTTTTCTCTTTATTTCTCTTTTAAGAATCACATAAGGAGTGAAAACTGTTGTCTTTGTAGGGTGCGGTTGGAGGAGGAGAAGGATTGAAAGAGGAAGGACAGGTAGGTTAGCCAGTACAAGGTGCGGATGGGATTTGCATTGAAAGGTGCAGGAGAATAAAACGGTCTTCCGAGCGAGACACAAGGGCCACGGTTTTCAAAAAAAAAAGAGTTGAAAAAAAAATAAGAAAAAATGGAGCGAGAGGGAACAGGCGTTGATTCGGGATGCATATGTAGGCACGTTTGTTTAGCTCCCTACGATGAAGATGACCTCCCGACTCATAAAGGAAAGCCTTCGAACTTGAAGCTCTGATTCAAAATAAATGTACTAGCGAGGAATGAGTCGTAGGCAACGCGAGTATTGGAACAAAATAAAGGTAAAGAAGTTTCAAAAGGAGAGACATAAAAACAGAGCGTTTCGTGAGTTGGTATACATGCGCGAAACGCTTGACCGAGCCAGCCAGGGCGCCGCGTCCTTGCATCCTTGTTTACGAATACGACCATTTGTAACGCATCTGTCTGGCTGCGGTCGGAGTGGCGGGGATTGTTCAGGATGCACCGTACGGTGAGTGCTTTTCTCGGCGAGGGCCACCAGTGTTGGGTCAAAACGAACGTGGTCACCGCCGAATCCGTAGACAGACACGCAATCTTCCTTTCATTCAGCACTCGAGTTTATTTGTTTGTTTTGTCGGTCTGTAGCCGGTGCTGAAGCTGAAGAACTTAAACGCAAACATCACGTTACCGCGTCCATAGTGCCCCAGTTTATCCGTATCCAGAAAAAAATAATGGCCTCGTATTTGTGTGCTGCGCTGTTAATGTCGTCGACGACAGTCTTACGCCGGCCGTCTTTTTAGTGCATCAGGTCACGTTTTCAGCGCAACGTAAGAAACATTGGGGTCTCTATAAGTAAGTGTCTATGTATTTTCTAGTAAAGGAACACACCAATACTCACGTATTGATTTCGCGCCTCAGAGATGCGTAATATTTGCTTTCTTGATCGACAATGTTCACCCGTATAAACTCAGCCACCTGTTCAAGATGGCTGGTCGATCAGCAAGTGCTTGAACTTTCACCGTGGGGGCTGCATCAGACAGAAAAACAGATAGACAGACAGACCAAAATTTCTGCGTTCAAGTACTCTAAGAAATACTATCATCGCCGAAACCTGCCAAGACTCTTTTTCCATTCGCCTAAGAGGACCCTATAGGGCGAAATACATATTTTTTTCTTCTTCTTCTCAGACAATTGTATGAATCCTTGTCCCACACCCATTGAAAACTTCCTGTACTTAACGTGTTTTTCCAGTGTCCCCATGATAGAAGGCGTTGCAAGCTGTCTGCCCCTAATCTGGTTTTTCGCAGCCTCCAGAATCGCGGCTTCCCTTTCACTATGCGATGATCCCGCATGATGACATCGTCATGTGACGTCATGCTTACGCCATCAAGCCATGATCTCCGGCCACGTGACCTTCGCAATGTTTGTGTTAATGCGGAACGTTACTTTTTATATGTGGCGTTTAACGTCCCAAAACAACCATATGATTATAGGAGACGTCTTAGTGAAAAGCTCCAGAAATTTCGACAACCACCTTGGGTTCTTTGGACCTAAACATAACTTTCTCAGATCCCAGAAGCGCTGAAAAACAACGCGAATACAACGAGCACGTTGCAATATAAAAATTTCAAAACCAAATTACGACAAGACGCCTATAGTCAGTATCATTGTATTCAGTATCCCGACCTGGCGATGT
Organism: Rhipicephalus microplus; assembly: GCF_043290135.1. Lineage (NCBI taxonomy): Eukaryota > Metazoa > Arthropoda > Arachnida > Ixodida > Ixodidae > Rhipicephalus > Rhipicephalus microplus. Next base: position 51,850,709 of record NC_134702.1, read on the forward strand.
TATCAAGTTTCAGTACGAACCGACAGCGCAATATTAATTCTCTTTTTATCATTTAAGCTGTTGTAGTTCACTGTAGTTTGTGCGGAGTTGACAATAAACTTTCCAAGGGGATACCCACCACAGGGCTTAAACAATGGGTGGTTTAGGTTGATAAAGTGCACTCTGAGAATTCTATTGTCACAAGTTTTGCTGTCATAAGTTTATTATTCGCGCACAAAATCAATGTTGAAGTTTCATTTTCAAAATTCGCGCTTTACTGAGACTTAGTAGGCTAAGTCTATGGCACCCGCATTTTACAATGTACTTCAATTTTATCGGTTAGAAGCTACGTGGGACCCAGTAGACGCCTTCAAAATTGATGACGTCACAGTGTTTGGTGCGGGAATCTCAAGATGACGTCGCCACCCACAGTTGCTTTTCGCGCGTTTTCTCGCTTATCAAGTGTCGCTTCGCGGTAAGAGTAGTGTTTTAGAGATTGCGAAATGGTACTTTACGAATACGCGAAAAAGCGTTTTGTTCTTTTGTGCCCCTTTAAAGCAAGCCTCAGTACCGTGTACAGCCGCAGTGGCGTAGCCATCGGCGGGGTTGACAGGTGGAAAACCTTCCGAAATTTCTCAATTTTGCTTGCATATATATATATATATATATATATATATATATATATATATATATATATATATATATATATATATATATATATATATATTATTTATTTATTTATTTATTTATTTATTTATATATATATATACAAGCACACGAACAAACATAAAGTATGATTTAATACCCACCCCCCTCCCGAAAATTCTGGCTAAACCCTTATACAGCAGGTGTGAGTGTCAAACAAGAAAGAACCTATGAAGACAATTAGCGAAATAACAGATAAAAACTAAAAGAAAGAAAAGCAATAGAAAGGAAGATAAAAAGAAAACTAGGCAGACATAGAGGGAAGACAAAAAAAAGAGAAAGCGAAAATATAGAAAGAGAACGAGATAGGAAGAAACAGACCCAAAAACAAGAACAAAACAGAAAGACCAACTCAAAGAAAAGATTGCGAAACAAAAAAAAAGATAAAAAACCGACTGAGAATGAGAAAGAAAAAGATTGGAGATAAAAAGAACGGCGAGAGAAAAATAAAAGTAAACAGGTAAAAAAAAGAGACAACAAACAGAGAGAGGAGGAATAAATGTGGAAATGAATAATTAAAAACAAGAAACGCTCTGCGGTGGTGCTCTTCCTTCAGACTCCGTGCAACAACAGTGCGAAGATGTCATGGCTCTTTCCAGATAGAATCTGAGTGAATCTGTTCTTGTTTGGGTGCAGTCACACATGCTCGTGTTCTGCATAAGTAATGGACTATTAGTGGCTCGGGCTATTACGCACAGCAAGACAGAATCTTTAGTGACTCACAGTAAGTTTTACAGAACGAAACCTACTGGACGGACAGTAAACGTACTGGACAGACAGTATACCAACTGCACGATAAGCATGTTTACGACGCGCAAGATAATTTTCTTTTTGCCGCTTAGAAATACGATCAATCGCTAATGCTAAAATTTATGTATATAACATAGAAGCATGAGGAAGACAAAGTTACAAGGAAAGGTTGCAGATACTTGCAGGGGATTAGCTTATCGAATTAGAAATCAGTACAGCACCGAGTCATTCGCGACGACACCATGACGACAAGATGACGACTGTTTTAGCTAAACTATTAACACTTGGTTTGCTGCACATAAGCGAAACGAAGCGGCAAATGTGTGCATGCGTTCTTCGTTCAGATTCTGAACAATGTTCTTGATAGCGCTGGTGACATCGAAGCTCCAATGATTCCTCGATATTATCTAAGAGTTCAAAGTAATACAGCATAAATTCAGGTGAGCAGTTCGCTCTGTTAATTATTTTTTATTTCGTTTTTTTTTTTCGAGCAGCTTGTATCGCGGTATATAGGTGTGCTCAAACTATCAAGAGATTTCTGGGAAAGATTATGTTTTTTTTTTCTTTTTCATAATACGAGGACACACCTGATGTTGGAACTGCAGTAGTTCCTTATATAGAGACCGAAGAGGCGATGAATCATCACCTTTACATGTCGACCGTTCTCGGACACAACGCCTCTGCGCTTCAATATGCAATAAACAAGCCTAAATAGAGAATAGAAGAATTTTAGGTCACGAAATTGTTTTGTAATTTTTTATCAACCGAGCTCACGAGCAGATACCCCCATTACGGGAGCGAAAAGCACAATAGAACATCGCCAATCAATACTAGTAGCAATATCTGTTTTTCACGCCAGAAGCGGCAATCGAAGCCATGATCTAGTGCCCCTCCCCGGTGGTCTAGTGGCTAAGGTGCTCGGCTGCTGACCCGCAGGTCGCGGTATCGAATCCCGGCTGCGGTGGCAGCATTTACGATGGAGGCTGAAATGCTGTAGGCCCGTGTGCTCACAACCCCAGGTGGTCAAAATTTCCGGAGCCCTCCACTACGACATCTCAAAATCATATGGTGTTTTTGGGACGTTAAACCCCACATATAAATCAATCAACCAATCAATCTATCAAGCCATGATCTGGTGTTCAGAAAGCAATCAAGCGATTGATCGCTTGATTGTTATTGTTTGATTGATTGACTGACTGACCTTCTGATTGATTCATTCAACGATGTAATGGAAACTAATAGATAACAGCAAAATTACCTCATGAAATGGCCCGTGTATTCGAGGCGATGACCCACCGTTAGCACTGCTGCTTATTTAGGGGGCCCATTCCCACATCTCATTAGCGATACCACGGCAACATTCATTTCCGTCAGCCTAAGCTTTCGGGATGAACAAGCTGCTTTTTATGATCACTTTGCACGTTGCCAGACCTGTTGCCAGAAAACAGTTTTGCGGATGCTGGCGCAACTGGTGAATGAACAAACAAGATCGAACGCATCCGCTAGCGGCGCACCGCGAGACCTGTTAGCAGGTACTGTTGCCAAGCACGCGAACTCGATATGAGACTGGAACCATTCAGGCAGGCGCAGACAACCGTTGACGCAAGTGCCTCACGGAAACATCGAGCGACTGGAGAAAAAAAAAAGCAAAGTAGCAGGAAAACTACAGCTACCACCCTCTGTTTCGTGAAATTAGAAATTACAAGACTAAGTGAATGTACCTAAATGCTGTGTACAGCCAACCGCTTTATACGTCCTGAGTAAGAAAAAGTGAAAGTTGATGGTATAGGGTGTCCTTCAAATTGTGTACGCAATTTACTGATCTTACGGTGCAGTGCTTGTGGAACTATAGTGCAATCAGCTATATGCTTTATGAATTTATATGAAAGTGAGAGTTGTTAAACTCGTGCATCGTGCGGTTTGTGAGTGTTATTTGGTGTTTACTCTTTTCGAATATTTTTTAGGAGCGAAGCTCCTTAAGGCGTGGGCTGTGCGTCCCCTGTATGTAGCCACCTCTCGTTCAGTTCTAAGTATTACGCTAGCCACCGCCTATCTAAAGGGTACAGCCATATCCATCCGTCCATCCGTCCATCCGTCCGTCCGTCCGTCCATCCATCCATCCATCCATCCATCCATCCATCCATCCATCCATCCATCCATCCATCCATCCATCCATTTGGCCATCCGTCCGTCCATCCGTCCGTCCATCCATCCGTCCGTCCATCCATCCACCCGTCCATCCGTCCGTCCGTCCGTCCGTCCGTCCGTCCAAAAGATGCAAGATGTTATAAACTAGACGGCGGTACGTGTAGTTGATTATGAAAGATGCGAGGTGTTATAAAATAGGAATGATGCCACATATGGCGCGTGTCATCGTTCGATATAGTGCGGCGACGTACGCTAGGGGGAGCGTTGCAATAAAATCGAGTGGGCAAAATGTACGGAGGATTCATGGTTTACCAGGTTTACCTCCGGAGGTTCGCCCACTCATCATCATTCACTTCATGGATATGGCGGCATTTTTTTTACAGAAGAGGTTCCTCTGAGTCGAAATTTACGAGATGTGCCGTCTGCTCTGTAGGTACACTAGGTCTCACATGTTCAAAGGCCTCCAGGTCTCACCAAAATTCGATTTTCTCAGAATTCGGTGACTGAATTCAGCCGAATTGCGCACAACATCCTGTTAGCCTTCTTTAGAACCGGCCTGAAATGGATTGGGTTGGGTTGGGTGCTTGCTGAAACACAACAAATATTCAGCTTTTTATTTTGTCTCATGGTTCCAAAACTTTTGAAGCTGAATCTACGTTCTCGTAGAACGCCGAAAACGAGAGGTTACCTTTGAGTACGAAAATGAAAAGTGAAGATCAGTCAAAACCCCCAGTTATATATCTACATGAAGATCTAAATGAAGAGTGAAGATCAGACAAAACACCCAGTTAAGAAAATATTGGTTGTCGCTGTCGAGATTTTAAGCTGAACAAAAATGATGTTGTTTCTTGTTGGTCCGCCCCGGTGCACCAGTGCTTACGGTGATCGGCTGCTTGTCCCGAGGATCGCGGGTTCGATTCGGGCTGGGGATCTCCTTCAGCAGTCTTCGTAATTGTTCAGCGACAGCACTATAGTAGTCTTACGCGAAATCCAAACTTAAAGCTGGCGCTGCGACGGATTTATTCAATCGGTATTCACGTAACAGTGAACGTTGTTATCCCGTATTTGGCGTCTGTTTACAGGTATGGAGCAAGGTAGTCAGGTTGAGATATGGGCTGTTCTAAGATGGAAAGCAGATACCTATTACAGAACATTCATTCGGACTTAGCAAGGCATTGCAACTTAAAGGACTTCACGAGTAGCCGGTATACGGAAACCTCCGTATTTTTGTTTTCTTGTCGAGCGTCACTATTTTGCCGCTTCTTTACGGGCATGCAGTTTTTTCCGGATTTTTTTTTCATGGTAGTCAGACTATATCTCATCTGCGGCAGTGGAGCGCCACATGTAGCAATCCTGGCCAACGCAGTGGTTATCCTGTGTAGGCGATGTTCAACACTTGGAACACCACTAATTTCATCGCTACGAACAACGCTAAGAACAACACTAACTTCAACGGTAAGAACACCATACTTTGTTAATTTACGCGTATATTCCCACGGGTATACGCGCACAAATATTAAGATCCACAATGATAGCACCTTTTAGGCAAAAAAAAAGAGAAAAGTAAATGTCTTATTCCTGCGTAAATATACGTTCTTGCGGCGACAAAACCAGTCTGCTATCAAGACGCGGCCATTTCAAATGAGGAAGCAGCTACATGCCTCCCATGAACGAGGCAGGTTGAACGAAGTTCTCTTTGCACCTAAAAAGGCAAAGTCGCAATCGCATTCGCACACGCTCGACGAAAAAGAAAGAACTATCACAAATAACGTGGACGGAGCTTCGCTTAGACTGTCATTATCAGTGCGCGCTCGCGTTCGTTCACAAAGCGTGCCTCGAAAAGAGTGTATCGGTAGGCCAGCTTATGTAATCACACTGTGCAAGAGAACGTGACTTTTCCGCTGAATCAAGACGTCTTTCCGGGCCGGTGCGGACAACGTCGCCGTCAGAGCGGCCTGAGTGAAGAAGAGAGAAAGGTTGATGTAAGATGCAAAAAAGAAGCACACAAGAACCGCTTTTCTGAAAGCTGGGAGATGTTCTCAGCGCAAATGTAGCTCCGATTACATAGAGCTACCCGGAATTAAGCTTGTGTAATGACGGGCTTCATAGGAAACATCTCGCTGTACCTCTTCGAAAGCATGTCTTTATTTTCCTGAGTATGCATTTCCCTAATGGTGCCAACAGCAACAAAAGGTACTAATATCATAATTCATTAAGTATTGTTTCAAGAGAAGGTAGTCCTCTAAACACTATCAATTATTTCTACTTCCTTTTTAATTCTTTAACAATATGAATTCTTGTTATCAAATTATGCATAATCTGCAGACGGCATAGCTTTACTATGTCAATGAACTTGGTTATGGCAGGTTAATGCTACTATGCACAACGAAATTTCTAACTGGAGATCATGAAATGGTGGCTAGGTGGGAGATTCCTTTTAGCCATATTATTTAGAAAAAATATTTCAGAGTTAAAATCAAAGCAATATGGGAAAATGGGTTATTGGCATCATATTTATTATTATCGCGTAATACTTCTCGCGACTGAAACCTATGGGTCAATGCTCCTTGTTCTTGTACAAATGAATCGCTTTGAAAATAAGGTAAGTGGAACTAACTGAAACTCGAAGCACATGTTGCAATGCATTGTAACTTATACCCAGGTACGTGCCCATGGAAGCCGAGCTCACTCGCTGTTCTAATCAAGATTAACGATCAGTTGTATTCAAAGAACGTACATACTGACTCCTATTTAGCCAGGGGAATCCCCTTTCGGTACACGCTCCAGCGTTCCAGTGGTGTGCCTAAATTCAGCCTGACTCACTAGTAAATAATTTGAGCACGCAAAAGTATACTGGAACACAATTACATCCCACCGTAACCGCGTCTGGGGCCACTTATTTCTGTGGCGGACTAGACGACTATGTAACAGACTTCATGTGTGGGGCGGAAGCCGGTACCGCAAGACAGAGGGTGGGGCCAAGTGTAAACTCTCCAGGCGTGGGTCTGCGAGCTCTAGGGAAAGCCGAAGCAAGGACTCTCAGCAGTGCTGCCCCTCTTAATTGTCCACCATTGCACCGTCCGTTGCACCAGAGAGAAAGGGCGTAACGACAGGTGTGCTCACGCAACTGCAAGCAAAGGAAGTAAAACGTACAAGAGACACTGGCACGCAGATACGGCCAAATTCGGAACTTCCCACATAACGTCTTTTCCTCCTCTTCCCTTCCCCCACCCAACCCAATGACCCTGGCTTCGAATGGTTTCGATTAGGTTACTACACATCAAAGAGATACATACACAACGGAGGAGGCGTGGTGGGGGCTCTGGATACGAATAAAGGGACAAGAAACAGTTTCTACCCAACGACCCCTTGCCAGGAATGTCTGTGAAGCGGTCGCGATTGCGAGCAGCCACGAGGGAGGGAGCTAAGTATCGATGGCCCGAGAGCACCTCGTGTCTCCTAGAGAAGGTTCATGCGCCTCTTGCGCGTGTGCCTGTTGCGCATTCAGACTTGCAGGTCTTTACTTTCTCCCGAACGTGCCCCTGTCTTTGAAAGCGAGGAGGTCATTGTCTTCACGTCACCATTTTCTTGTCATTTGTAGCTTGTCTGCAGCAGAGGTGTTAGGACCTCGCTTACCCTTGTTCCTCCGCTCTCCCTCGCTTTTTCTCTCTAGTATACGCATGAAGGCATATCCAAGAGCATGCAATGTTGGCATGATCGTGACGCTTATGGTTATTACGAGAGTGCAGAGATAAAACTTATCCAGAGAGAGGAAGAGGGTGCTAGAAGCCATCGGCATTCACTACTGCCAAACGGGCATCTACCCAAAGACGTCCATGAGCGAAGCGTGGTGCTCTGCTTTGCAACGCTGGTGTAATGAAAGCGTCTTTATGAGCCAAGGTGCGCGAGGCCGGGCGATACGCGAATGTGCGAAGAACGATAGTTCGAGACGCCCTGTAGGGCGTGTTGTACGTAAGTCTGGCCGCACGACTTCGGGCGCCGCGTGTGAGAAACAAGTGAAAGCTCGCAGCGTTGGTGAAGCCGGAATGTTGTGTTCATAATTGGCGCGCATTAGGCGCATCGCGCCGGTAGCCAGGCTTCGTACGCGTACAGCTGCCAAGCCCGCCCCTTCATACCTTACCGGTGTTTTCGTTCTTTGAAAGGCTGCTTTCGTATCTCGCATGCTAGTGTGCTTGGAATGCAGAGAAATCATTTGTGGGTTTCATGTGGCGGCAATAAAGTTTACAACATTACAATTTCAGTATTACTTTTCTTTTTTTCTCGTAAACATCTCTTCGTGTACATGCGTGCAGCTTGGGAAAGAGGTGGCGCTTCGGAGACGACTTTGACAGCAATGGGACGAGATGAAAAAGCTGGAAGGGCTCACGAGGCGAGGAGGTAAAAGATGTCGCATTACGTAGGAGATGGCGTGCTACAGGTTTCATCCGGCACGGTGAAGCCTCAGGCGCAGCATCGAAAACCACTACTTCCAATGACTGTCCACCGAAATTAGAAGGGGAAAGCCCGTTTCTTCGCTAATCACTCTGCGCAAAGGACGATGACTTCTGAAGCTATACACTGATGTTCTTTCTCGCTTTCTTTCTTTCTTACTTTCTTTCTTTCTTTTGATCTTTCTTTTCTTTCTTTCATTCTCTCTTTCTGTCTTTTTTTTTTCTTTCTTTTCAAGAAAGGAGAAACTCAACTTTGGAAATGGGGTAAAGACCTCGCAATCATCAAGACTGGCGGAACATGGGAGACCTTTGTCCTGCAGTGGACGTATTGAGGCTGATGATGAAGATGATGATGAATCAACATTGAAACCCCCCTCCCAACCAAGCCAAATCGACCCAATGACGACATTTTGGAGCCTAGTACTTACACCCAGTATACCTACTCGCGAGACGAAAACCTCCTTTCGCGGCTGTGCAGCATCGTCTCAGCGTGTGAGCCCCAAGCGCCGGTTGCAATGAACAGAGGAATGCGCTAAACCGAGCGAAGCGCCATTTATTTTAAGCGTATTTCTTCTCACTCTCCTTTTTTATGGTTAATGGTCCTCTTCCACGGCGTGTCCGGGATGGCCCAGAGGCGGTGGCGCCCGTCCGATGCCCCAAGACGCGCATTTCGGGAGTGCCCGAAACAGCGCTGCAGTGTTTGCGCGCGTGGTTGGGTAAAAAATGAATCCCGAAATATAGATCTCGAGGTAATTGGGGGGGGGGGGGTGATTATAGTATGTAAGGATGGCGTGCAATTAATCACTCGACACTCATCGCAGTCGAAGAAGGGGTGCATGTGTGTACTCCTTGTTTGAATCTGCAGTACACGCTCGAGATAATGAAAACGTTGCATGGACAGGATGAACGGTGAGTTTGTGGAGCATCCGGGAAGTCCCACAAGCACAGTGAAGTAAAAACATAAAAAAATGCCACTCGACGAAAGGCATGGGAGTCTTATTGCCACTGAACGTAGTCGAAATTTAAACGCTGTTATTAACACGTCAAACCTTGCAATGCCCTCCTCTCCCCCCCGTTTACACTGTAGCGACATCGAAGCGAAAGGGTCCGGCGTCGTTGGGTTTCTTTTTTATGGATCTTGGAGGGGGTGGATGAGATTTATAGGTGACTAGATCACTGTCGCACAAATCGATTTGGTACATTTTGGTCCGAGTGGAGCACTTGTAAGTTCGATAGTCATATCTAGCGACTTTGATTGGTGGCGTAATGAAAGTACTAATTTCGGTCGCTATCTGTTAAGACTCGTTTAGATACGCAGCAAGAGTAGAAACAGGGGCTGACGGCACATACCTTGTAGCGGGCTGCATGCCAGGGCGTCACTCTCCTTTTGTATTGAACAGAGCTGTATCCACTCCTAGTGTATCTATAGCTCTAGCTATACGTATATCAAGAGGTTAAGTGAGTCAGAGACGAGCTACATTGAGAAAGCAGTCGTATTCGAGTTTTAAGTGAAGTGAAAGTAGTGAAATGTTAATGATAAAGTATCGGACGAATCAATGATTGAATAAGCTTCATTCTCACACTTAACCAAGCAGTCTTTTTATTTCATTTACCATTCCGTTTTCTGGAAAAATTGCGGAATACTGAGATGTGCAATGCGCCTTGAAAACACTGTGGCGTCCAATGCATCGAACCCATCGTCATGGTGGCCTTTATGGCACTCTCGCTGAGCTATGTGACAGGTCCTGGTCACTAAGATGACACCCATGTGTTAAACAAGTGTGCGGTAATTGTGATGCATGCGCGCGATTTATATTGAATGCTTCCTGAACAGCTACAAAACGTTTACAATAGACAATGTGTCCCGATCGAAGCTGCTTCCAGTCAACAGTGTCGACAGTGTAGTGCCTATGTCCCTGCGTGAGGAGTCTCTATCGTAAAAGGGTGTATTGTCATCGTTGAAGGTGTGCCGGTTAGAGTATAGTGCTCATATTTGAAGTGTAGTTGAGGCTAACACATAGCTGAAGGCTTTCCGTCATTTTATCATGCACAGTTTAATATTTCGATAAGGAAATAGCACTAGACAGATAGTTTAGAACTAAATACGAGGCTTTTGAGACACATTACCTTAGGACTTCTGTACACTCTTGTAAAGAGGTTAAAATTGTAGCTTAGCGTTAGTCGTTGTGGGGAGGATTCGTGGAATGATGATGCGTACTGTAAAGGGCTGCCTGCTGAGATTATTGAGGTAAGGTTAGTTAAATGGTCCGGGCGGAGGATGTAGAAAGTTGCACGCTACACGGACTAAAGACACGAAGAGGCGTAGTGGGGCAGAGACTTGTTTGTTCTTGGACTGTTCGAATGTACGCGATGTTGCAGAAGGCACTGCATGCACCGAGCGCCAGTAAAGGCTCCAGAGAGATAGTCCCACACAGACATAAACAACACCTTCTAAGATCGAATGACATCACAAAATGACGACGAAATAGGCATTTTCGGAGAACAACGAGCATGGTGGCTCACTTGCTAATGGGTGTGGCTCACTTTGACAGATCATGGAACTGCAGTGGCGGCGACTCGAGAAAGAAGGGTAGGGCGAATAACCTTCTTGTTTTCAGCTCGCCAACAGTGTAAGTTGGAGACAGCCGAGGAGTCGACATGATAGCTTTAATTTATGTAAAGCTGCCCATCCTGGTGTACTTTCCACTGAAGTAGCTAGAGCTTTCTTTTATTGCACGGCATTGTAAATGAAGTTTCAGGAGACGTGCTCGCATGCCATTTATGTAGACTCAAAGAATAAATGTCAGCCGTTTTTTTTTTCCACTTCATGGAGGTAGAATAGTTTGTAGTCGTTTCTTAAAATGTAAAATTAAGATTGTATTGTTAGCACTGCGTACATGAGACAGCCAGCTATGACTACAATTATGTTTTGTACTACCCTGCGATTATTTCGCAAAAGTGTTACGGGCGCACTCAACCGAAAGTAAACAGAGTATACCAGTGACAAGTCGTGACACTAAAAGAGGTTCCAAAAGGCTTACTAGAATATATCTTGTGTGAGGAAAGTATTTTCACAATAACCGAAGAGTGGACAATGCCTCGTGTATGTTCACAACATAACTGCCTGAAACAGGCCGGGCAGGGCCGGGCCCAGGCCTTCAAACGTTCTTGGACTAAGGACAAACCGTCTCTCTCCAATTAATTTAACAAAATAACTTTGTATCTTCTTTGAAGAAACTGGTCTGATCGATATATTCGACTTCGTTTAGGGTTGTGTATGGTGCGTTTCGTGTCGTTAGTCTCGTTTGGATGCGCGTTCCTTCCTGTGAATGAACGAACCATCAATTCAAAGTATTCACATAGCATTTCGGAAATCCCCGAAACAACCGACAGACATTCGCGAGCGCTTCTAAGAGCATCTGCCACAATACTGTGCAAGTTGGTTTCGGGACCAGCGGGTCATAAAACTATCTCGGACGCACGGCTTCCAGCGGGCCCCCCGTCACGGTACTTACGTTGATTACCCGCTCACGGGTCGACAAGGTTTTTAGGAGGCCAGTGACTTACCTTATTCACCGTTTGTTAGAGCTCACTCTCTCTCTTTCCTGTTGCCTTCATTTTGGCTAAGGCTACTCCTTTTATTTTTATTTTCTTACTTCCGCGGGCGCGGCAATGCGGTACGGATGTATAACTTGCCCGCACTTTTCTTTCTTCTGACCTTCTGAAATCTTGGTAGAATTCACTTACGTAGAATTCATTGGTGGAAGTCAAGAACTCTATGTATCGAGGAAGTATTGCCTTTTACGAGGCAAAAAGAGGTAAATAAATCTACCACTTCCGCAGAAGCTCTCAGTGCGCAAGACGCTTGTCGTTAGAGCAATCAACGTTGGCAGAAAAAGACGCGTCTCAGGATGGACCTACGGTGGTTCGAAAAGAGCGCGTTGTCTTTTGTTCGAAGCATTGCGAAATAAAAAAAAAGAAAACCCTCCCCGTTCTCCAAACGCCATAGCTCTACATGCGTGAGACATAATTTTATATGCGGAGCATGTTATACTAGGTACTAGTCATGCGCCGTCGCCGTCTGCAGCCTCCCCTCCTCCTCCGCCAGCTATCTGTACATCCCATCCTCCTCTCAACACAGCGCGCGTGGCGCTCGCTTCTCCCCTCCGCGCGCCGCGCGACCTTTAGTTTTACGTGCGCCAGCTGTATGTCAGACGCGACTTAACGCGAGCATGCGCAGGCCGGGGCCGGCGCTCGCTATAAATAACCGAGTGTCGGGGCGCGCCGCACTTCGTCGGTTGGTTTGTGCGGTCGCTCCACGTCCGATGATAGTTGGCGACTTCAACGTCGACGTCATCAAGGACGATTGGGTGGTCGACTACATGGAGTCGCGGCACTCACTGAAACGAGCAACGCAAGACGGCAAACATCATCCGACCACGGTTCGCGGGACGTGCACCGACCACGTCTTTGCAAATTTCGACCTTCGACCACTGCAACCAGACCCGCTCATGCTTCACTTTACGAACCATAAAGCCATCTTGCTCAAAATACCCAGAGCGTCCCATCAATAAACATCGTCTTTCGCAGCATATGTGCGTGCGTGTTCACTCGTGTTCACTCATAACACACACGCATGTCGCAAATTACAAACCATATTTATCGCAGTTCGACATATATGCTCTGCATGCTAACCAGTGTTCCCACTAGGGAAACTGCGGTCATTTTTTATAGCGGCACCCGTTCGTCCCCCATAGTATGTAACAAGTATAACATTTTGACCTTCAAGGTGGTGCTGGTGAGAGACTTCTTCTGTGCGTTGTTGAACAATAAAAATATTGCTCAATGTACATGTCAATGGCTGCTAATGGGGAATGAGAGACAGGAGCATTCGGCTTTTAGTTAACGCGCAGGCTGCGATCACCATTAGCAGCCATTGGCATGTACATTGAGCACTATCTGACAAGAAAGGGTTGCTACGTTATACTCGCTGGGTGTAACCTCCTTAGCTTTAGAAAGGTTTAGCGAGCGTTGAGCCGCAATGCCATGAATACAATGAACTTGTATATACCATGAATGAACTCGAGGTGGTTAAAAATGGGAAGTAGATACGAAGCGCAAGCCGTAAGAAAGTAAAAGCCGAATTTTACGCCTTTCATTTCCCATTAGCAGCCATTGGCATGTACATTGAGCACTATCTGACTGAAAAAGTTTGCTACGTCATACTCGCTGGGCGTAACCTCCTTGGTTTTCGAAAGGTTTAGTGAGCGTTCGGCCACAGTGCCATGAATACAGTGAACTAGTATATACCATGAACTAGAGGTGGTTAAAGGTGGAAAGTGGACCCGAAGCGCGAGCCGTAAGAAAGTGTGCGTGTGCCACCTCTCGTTTAGTCCTTGGAATCTCCGCTGGATGGCGGTGCTTCTATATTGGGTATATATGTTGAAAAGATGCGAGATGGTGGTACTTGGAGTGGTGAATAGATGGACGAACCGACACATAGACAGATGCATGGATGGACGCATGAACGGACGCAGGGGCGGCTGCATGGACGAACGCAGGGACGGACGCACGAACAGACGCACGCACGGGCGGGCTGATGGAGGCACGGACGGTCACACTGACGGACGCATGGACGGACGGAAGCAAGAACGAATGGACGGACGAATTCTTCGCCCCACTCTCCATCATTCACTCCGTGGATATGCTGCCATTTTTTTTTTACATCTGAGTGAAAGACAGTCGTGGACACGGTTACCATTTGTTGCATTCGTGAAAACTTTTGTGTGATGCATGAAAGAAATCATGTCACTACTTTACATCATGGGACGAGAGCAGATATGGGGTGGCACTTTGATAAACGAGCTTTGGAATAGGAGTTTAAATTATTATTAAAAAAAAACAACTTCGACGCCAACCTTTTGAAGGATGCAGATGTCAGCATGTTTTCTCGGCCTTGAAGTTTGCCTAAATTTATTATAACGATAACGCTTACACAGTACTGACACTTATGTCAGACGCGACTTTCGTGTATAAAACACGTTAGGTCCTAACGTAAGCCTTTTTCAAGCTTCCCGTTGGACGCCGCGTCGAAAAGCGTCGGCGTTCTAACCTGGCTGAGATCATTAGTTTTTTTTTTTAAGGATTACTTCGTGAAGTTGGCCGGCCTTGCAACCTCTTTTCTCCCCTTTATCCCTTCCCCAGTGCAGGGTAGCAAACCGGATGTGCGTCTGGTTAACCTCCCTGCCTTTCCTTGCATCTTTATATCTCTCTCTCACTTCGTGAAGTCAACTTGCTGCGGACCCTTTACATACCAGTATGAAGTTGTAAGGAAGCATTCGCGCATTCTACAACATCGTTTTGCAGTGAAGACTGTTAACACCCACGCGTCTGAGCATGAATGCACACGTGGGTGAGAGCCTAGCGCAATGTGCACGTTTTTAGGTAACATTCGCGACAATACGTTGTTATTGTCACATGCAGTGTTCTTCAAAGGACAAGTATGAGCATTTCATGGTAGATTAGTCACTTGCGAATGCTAAAGCGATTGCTACATCCCGTGTATACGCCGCCAAGAGAGACAGAGAGAGAGAGAAAGGAAACAAGAAAATGCAGTTGGAGAAATTCAACACTCTGGTTTATGGTTTATCACGCCTAATCTCCATAGTACAGCGAGCGACGTGGACTTTCACGTCCGCATTGCGACGTCCTTGGTCGCCTCCGTCATCACCGAAGATATACATCGAGGAAAAAAAAAAGAATATTTCACACACGTAGCTCATCTCTCACTTTCTCTCTCATCCCGTCTACGCATACGTGCCGATCGCGGAGTGACCGGGAGAAAAAAAAACGAAAAAGAAAAACGCGCAGATTTTGTGAAACGCGCGTTTCCCAAGAGATTCGTCCCCGTCAAAACGTCGTTAATCTGCGACCCGACGGTTCACCCTCTACGGGGTGTACGCACAAGACGGAAGGCCCTTCCTTTTCATCTTTCACTTTTCTCTCTTATTTTTTCGTGTCGAATTTTTTTTTTTTTTTTGAGGAAGGGCTTTACTTCAACGGCTTGCATGGTTCTTGCAACATCGTTGTTTTCAATGTATATTTTGTCCGTTTGTACAAGACCGTTTGTCACGAAGGTAGACTTTTTATATACCACAGAAGATCCAGCGGGGCGGCGGGCGTTTAAGACTTATGATTCATCGTCGGCATCAATGGAGAACGAAGCGACTACGAGGGTGGTCACTTCTGTTACCGTGCACGCGCCAAAACACTCTATTATACGGAAGGCGGCGTTTAACCTCTGTATCGCCCATCACGATCGAAAATGGGAAAGAGGAGAGTCGATTGTTTCGAGAACGCGTACTGTTTTCGGAAACTTAGTTTCGACACCAGAGCCGCCGCTGCCAGTCGCGGGAGATGATTGACATGACTCGAGATGGTTCGACAGCGTGCAAACACGGTCCCGTGAACATGTGGCAACGTTTCCTTTTCGGAATTCACGGACTATTCATAGAGACCAGCCGCACGAGAAGGTCTCGAAGCTCAGGTATACATATTTGCCGATATTCTATCTTGTAAGGGATGTTTTTTTTATTATTTGCATTAAACGCGTTATTCAAGCATCGTAGAGCCGGTTCCTGCAGGCGGCATGTTATCTATTCCTCCACATTTATTTTATGATATTGCGTTAGAATTACTACGAATAGGTCGTCTTATACAATTTGTTTGTCATTATTGTCTGTTAGTTCCAATTAGTATTGTCTGAAAAAAAAACAAGCCTCGAAATTTAAGATTCTTTGCTCTATTTTGTAAGGGAACTGTCCCGAATTATAAAATGCTTTGCGTTTCATATTTTTGTTTGTGTGTGTGTCTTTGTATACCAGAATACCAGCAGATCAATAACTTTTCAGTTATTATAATGGCCGATCAAAGAGAAGTCTTACTTGCGTGAAAGCACCGCAAAAATGAATGATTTCATCTGCTTGGCAAGCTACATACAGGAGCATACGAGTTAATTTAGAGGCATTGGTCACTAATACTTGACATCTCAAGTCAAATAGACATGAAATTTCTATCGCATACAGGCAACGCTTAGGGGTAATCAAAACTTACTGTAACAAACGCTTCGCGCTGCGTGGTAGAGAAAATAGACACTGAGATAGGTGTCTCCTATACATTTAAAAGCAATAAGACAGAGAAATATTATTAAAGGGAAAGCCTATGGGGTTTTATATGGTCCCGTCTTGCTGGGTGCTACCTAACGTGGCAAAGTAAAGAGGCAGATAGAAAGGTAAGGTGCAATTGATGTTGTTGTTTGAAGCAAATAGAGTGGCAGGTTTGGTGTACTCTTGCAAAACTAACATTGGGGTTGTACACACGTTCTTTCTTTGAAAAATCGAAGTGCAAGTTGCTCAAAAGCTCAGTTTAGTAAGAATTGCGGATGACTCTAAGAGATCATCAGAGGCTCTGTATTACGGACCCTAATGCACTTAACCCACTTCTGCAATGTCCACATCAGGTGGAGCTCATCGCTTTAACGTGCGTGTACATAAGCTGCAGGGCTAGCGACCTAAAAAAAAAAGGGGGGGGGAGAAAAATCAAAGAAATTTGGCTTTCTACGTCATAACAGCGTGATCTAAGTCACATGATATGGTGTGAGTGATGAGAAAGGTCGCATTCGAGTACAAACCATGAACATTACGAAAATTGAATGACATGTACGCCACTCTAGCAAGGCCAAAGCTTTAACTATCAAGCGCAGCGGCTACTTTTCTGTCTGTGAGCGGCATATGGTGAAACGAAGCTGCAAGAAATTGTTTTTTTGTGTTTGTGTTTTATGAGCATTCAGTGGTCCTCGCCCTATTTAGATATTTAATTAAGTCGCATGGCAAAGATACACAGAAAAACCTAAACCTTCATGCCCAATAGCTAAAGGTGTGACCAACTGCGTACACGAGACCACATATCATCAAGAAAATGGTGACCTCACCTCCTTAATAAACTTCTTAACATGAATTGTTTTGCAATTACAATTAGGAAAACTTATACATGAGAGGTTGAAAGCCAGTGTAGATGTCAGAAAGAGATTTAGGGGCAAAAAAAAAAAAAAGAAAGTTCCGTCGCATACTGCAATGCATCTGCATGAAGGTAACGCTGAGCCCATACAAATCCCCAAACTCTTTCGCACGACCTACCGGCCTCTAACATATGACCGGGCTAAACGCTGCCCTCACCGCACCTTTCATTATTCTCTTATTTTTTTTCTGCGCGATTAAGCGAAGTACTTCTGTAACCGGGGATTTTATTTGATGTTTTTATAGGCCGAAATTAGCCTTATGAAAGTAAGGTGATTCCACACCATATAGGTTGGTGAACTTACCAATGAGTCGACTGAGTCAGACCTACGTGGAGCCGTGAGTCTGAGTCCGAGTGAGTCCCCTTGAAGAAAATTTTCGTGATTGTGAGTCCCAGTGAGTTTGGCTGAGGAAAACTTTGGCGAGTCTGAGTCGGAGGAGAACCAAAGCGCAAAATATATTTCTTCAGTGAGTTCAAGTGGGTTCAACTTTAATTTGCTGACCTAAAGTGCTATCTAGTAATTTTCGGCATTACTATCAGGTTTACCTGGATTCACGTTTATACTCACGTCTACTCACAGGTGATCCAAAGCAACGTCATTCATACACCGTTTTAACATTTATTAATTAGATATGTTAATTACGTAGGGGGTGTCCTGGCCTTCCCCTACCGTCTCTTCTAGGAAATTTTTTGACTACTATATCTTACGATGTCATCTCTTCTAATAAAAATGACCTATCTGGTTTGGAGGCACTCAGAACTCCTTTTCGAAGATAACACGGCAAATGGCACCAAGAATAGCACCAATTACGTGGAATATTGGTGTTGAAAAACATTACCACGGTCGAAAAGCCAGT
Organism: Rhipicephalus microplus; assembly: GCF_043290135.1. Lineage (NCBI taxonomy): Eukaryota > Metazoa > Arthropoda > Arachnida > Ixodida > Ixodidae > Rhipicephalus > Rhipicephalus microplus. The sequence goes on from NC_134702.1 coordinate 51,868,674, forward strand.
TCTAGGCTGACGGACTCATGAGTCGACTCAATTTGACTGAATTTGACTGACTCAGACTGAGCCGTGAGTCTGAGTGAGTCCGGGTGAGTAATATTTTGGTGAGCTTGAGTGCGCATGAGTTCGGCTGAAGAAAAATTTCGTGAGTGTGAGTTCGAGTGAGTGCAAAGCTCAAGATATATTTCACGAGTGATTCTGGGTGAGCTCTGAAATACAAAAGCTTTCTGAAGCATTCCGACAATTGGACGATTGGCCACTCTCTATGCAGATGCTGCTGGAGCATCGTCCTCATCTTTCGTCGGCTCAAAAGACAGTCAAAGCCGCCTTGCGCTTTTTTGAGCACTACAGGCCAATGTAGTGCACTACTCGCCCACTCGCCTTTCCCATTCCCCCAGCGTATAATAGCAAACCAGGCATGTGCCTGGCTAACCTGCCTGCCTTTTCTCTTGTTGTTCTTGTACTTCCTGATTGAGTGAGCTCCACGAGTTTTGCCGACCTATGTCCCATGCACATTTTTTTTTCGAATTAATATTCGTACGTCAACAGAATGCACTAGTCCTTCAAATGTTAAATATTTTATTTTTGCCACACGTGTGATCTGCAGAAACGTAGTCTGTGCCATCGCAAAGAAATGTTGTTGCGAAGCTGCTCACCCACTCACAGGTGACCTCTTATGCCAAGCTTCGAGAACAACAGTTTTACCTAACAAAAGCCTTAGGTCAAGGCCATTTCGAAGTTTCGTATTCAGATGCCTGTCAAAGGAACGAACACTTCTCATGGAGCAACACACTTGGGCAATTTGAATTTTGCCGTTGCATATGAAAGAAAGCGTCAATTGAAAACAGCGCCACAAAACAGTGCCACGCAAAGCTTGGCACGTAGGAGTTGGTTTATTATAAAGTGTTTAGGCCAACGCCGGTTACTGTTATGTTGACAATGATTGTTGCTAGGTTTTTTACATGTTGTAAGTAGGATTTGCTGAAATGATGCTGTGGTGTAAGTAATATTCATGCTACGCTCGGTATATTAGGTCCTCTTAAGTTGTAACTAGGTTTTGCTTGAGGATCGAACATCTGCACCGTGTCAAGCTTTGGGCTACGTGAAGTAAACTTCCGACATTTTTTTTAGTTAAACCACCGTACATTGTCAGTGGTAGACCCGTTTTATTGGTGAGTTCGTTGACCCTTATTAACCTGGCGCAACCCACTATTGGACATTTCCCATAAAACGACCGATGCCTTGTTATATATATGCACTTGTAAATAATTTCATACTAGTTACCCATACATCGCTTTTAAAAAAAAAACTCATTAGCTTAATTCCCGAAAAGAAAAAAAGAGACAAATGTTGTTGCAGATTAAGCTTGATATCGATAACATTTCTAGCAGAATTCATCTTCATCCCGTCCATCGTCTTTGTCGCACCACCGACCCAGTTCCGGGAATTCTCCCGGAAGATCTTCGACACCACTGCTTAAACGCTTCGACCAATTATTCTTCAACGTGTACACGCGTAGTGTAGCTAGAACTAAAGACGCAAAGCTATAGAGAGACATAGGAGCTGGTGGGCAGCTATACTACCCCGGCTTTTGCTGTCCAGCCAAGTTCTGAAAAGTTTTTTTTTTCTTCCTTCCTCTACTTCTTTCTCTTTATTTTTCTGTCTTTCTTCTTTGTTTAGTTCTCTTTTTTTAATGTTTTGCGGGCAAGAAGCTTTCTGATTCTCTGTATTTTTCTTTCTGTCTGTCCCTGTTTCTTTCTCTCTTTCTTTGTCTATATCTCTCTCAACTCGTTCTACCCCCATCAGGAGTATTACAGACCACAACGCATAAACGGGCGCGCCCGTTCTGTAGATGTAAATTTAAACCCTAGGCTTCTTTAGGTGCCCTGAAAGGCGGTACTTGGAGAATGATTGCATGTTACTAATTAAAACGTTTGAGAACTCTGCACTCCTGTTTCTTTTCAGTCGCGCACTCATCGACGCAATTCATTTAGCTATCAGATTCGAACAGCCACTTTCAAACGTAACAACCAAGCGCCGTTGGGAACCGAACCCACGACATTCACATATTGGAATGTCCACGTTGATTTTACTAAATTTACAACATCAAAACAGGCAGTCACCAAGCATGCATGTCTTGTAAAGGTAATGATACACTGGATTAAAAAAAAAAGAATACGTGCTGCTCTTTTCGCCACTAATATGACGCACTCAAAAGAGACGCGTTAAATTTTTTTTGGGGGGGGGGGGAGGGGGGGGGGGGCGTCTCACTACTTTTCTAACAAAGTATAATAATATGCGGAAGTTCACGCACTTCATCAAAGAGACGTACACACGTGGCCAATGGCATCTCACAAAGACAATAAGGGAGAGCCAAGGAACTGTCTGTTCTCTCAGAGTGATCCACTTGCAATCGAGTGCACGTAAGGCTAACGCAATAAATACTTTCAAACAAACGTTAACGAACGCATTAGCCCCTGTAACAAAGTTTATCTGATCATGCTGGAGTGAAAACTTTCGTGCAGACATCCATCTACCTGATTAAAATGGCGTAAATAGGACGGCCTCTCTGCACAGCAAGTAACGTGCAGAAAGCCAAGACAACTTACTTGGCTTTTAAAAATTGCGTTAGGAAAAACTGCCCTTAAATGGAACAAAGGCGTTGATGCCACGAACTATGACACGCGTTTGCCTTCTAGAATATTACCGGCGTTCTTTCCACCAAACGAAAACGATTGAAGTAATTCTCGAAAAGCTTGTGCTTCGAGTATGTTGGGTATATAACATTCCCTCTCTGTATTATTAGATTTCCCTCTATTTTTATCTGCAGTAAAACTTGGGTGCAATTCACCAGGATTCGTTAGTGAACCTTGTTTCTTTCTAAGAACATTTAACTGTCGAAGCGAGGGGAACCGAAAAGCAGACAGAAGCCAGCCACAGTGTCGCGGCGTTTGCAGCATAGGATGGCAACGAAGAATTATATTTGGCCTAGCATAAGGTTAGCATAACGCCAGTCCCGTGTTTTTTGTCTGTCCAAGTGTTGCCGGCTTGCCACTCAGCGTTAGGTAAGGGAATGGGGTGGTAAAGATGGTATAGAGAAGGTGTTGATGAGGATGAAGGCGATGATGGATCGAAACATTGACTGCCCAAAAATATCCCGCGCCGTGAACCGACGTGTTCCGTCGCGAACATTGGAGTACCCAAGCGCGCCGCCAGTGCGCTAAACCCTCGATCGCACCATCGCCATCCTCCCTCTGATCCGCTCCGACCAGAGTAGGCACCCTCAGACGCTGCGCCTGCTATTTCAGGCTCGCGAGCGCGTGGCGCGCGCCATCTCTCGGGCATCCCGTCGTTTCCTCCGGCACCGGCCACCTCCGGCTGTAGGGGGTACACCTGCGCTACAATCGCACTTTGAGCGCGCGCGCGCGCGCGCTCCGGTGCCCTCACTCTCAACCGGTACCCCCTCCTCGCTCGCTTTCTTCCGGCGCGTCCAATGGGAAGCTCGCCGGGAGCCCCCCTAATTGCCCCCTGGCGGAATCCGCGGTATTTAAACGTGCAGTCTCCCCCGGACCGATCCCAAAACATCCTCAGCACTGGCCTTCCGCACGGACCCGGCCAGTCGTCCGCAAAACCCTGCGTCGTCGCCGTCCCTGGTAGACCCCACCTCATCCATCCCATCCCACCCACCCCCCTCTACTTTTCGGCCGCATCTCTCCTCCCCGGCAGC